>NW_025813595.1:5518245-5818245 GCF_910589235.1 Vespa crabro
TAAGTATTATTATTATTGTTATTCTCGTTATTATCTTTTTTAACGTTATTATTGTTATTATTATTTATATTATTATTATTATTATAATTATTATTGTTATTATTATTATCCTTATTATCCTTATTATCGTGATTATTATTATTACTATTTTCGTTATTATCGTTAATAATATTTTCGTTATTATCTTTATAATCGTTATTATTGTTATTATTATGATTATTATTATTGATCTTATCGTTAATATTGTTATTATTTTTACCAATATTATCGTAGTTATCGTTAATACTGTTATCCTTATTATTAACAATATCGTTATTATTCGTATTATTGTTTTCAATACAACAATTATTATTGTTATTATACTAATTATAGTTATTATTATTATTATTATTCGCATTATTATTATTATCGTTATTATTTTTATTATTATTGTCGTTATTTTCGTTATTTTGTTATCGTTATATCGTTATTATCGTTAATGTTGTTATTATTAATATAGATATTATCGTAATTACATTTATTTTATCATTGTTGTTGTCGTTATTATTGTATTTATCGTTACAATTACTCTTAATATTGTCGTTATTAACGTTAATATTATTACCGTTATTATCTTTAATACTGTTATTATTGTTAATATTACTACTATTATTATCGTTATTATTCTTATTAACGTTATTAACGTTGTTATCGTATTTGTCGTAATTATCGTTGTTGTTATTATCATTATTATCGTCATTATCGTTACAATTATTATTACTATTTACCTTATTATCGTTATTTTGATTATCGTTAATATCGTTATTCCCGTTATTGTTGTTATGATTGTTGTTATTAATACCGTTTTCATCGATATTGTCATTATTATTGTAATATTGTTATTATTTTTATAATTACTATCTTTACCAATCTTTATTATGGTTATTCTGTTATTATTATTATTATAAATTATCGACATTATCGATGATATTGTTATTATTCTTATCGATATTATCGTAATTATCGTTATTATCGTTACTATCGCTATTATTATTATTTTTGATATCGTCATTATTATTATTATTGGTTCTATTGATTTTATTATTATTACTATTAACGTTACTATCGTTATTACTATTATCATTATTATTATTATTATAATTGTCGTTATTATTGTTATTATCGTTATTATTATTATTATTATCATTATTATTATTATCGTTATAATCGTTATTATTGTTATTATTATTATTATTATTATTAACGTTGGCATAAATATCATCCTCATTTTTGTTGTTGTTATAATTATTATTATCATTATTATCGTTATTATCGTTATTATTACTATTGTTATTATCGCTATTATTGTTATTATTATTATTACTATTATCGTTATTATATTTATTCTCGTTATTTTCGTTAATATCGTTATAATCTTCATTATTATTATTATTATTATCGTTATAATCGTTATTATCGTTATAATTATAAATATTGTCATTATTATCGTTATTATCGTGGTTATTATCATTATTATTGTCGTTATTATCGTTATTATTATTACTATTATTATTGTCATTATCGTCATAATTCTTACTATTACTACTATTATTATCGTTAATATCGTTATTATTATTAATAATATTTTTATTACTATTGACGTTATTATCGTTATTACTATTATCGTTATAATAATTATTATTATTATTATTACTATTATTATTGTTATTATCGTTATGTGTCGTTGTTATTATTATTATTATTGTCGTTACTATCTTTATTATTGTTATTTCTATCGTCGTTACCATCGTTATTATGCTTAATTTCGCTAATAATATTATTATTGTTTTTAACGTCATTAACGTCATTATTGTTCTCATTATTATTATTATTATTATTATTATTCTCGTTATTATCGTTAATCTTGTTATTATTAATATCGATATTAACGTTATTATCGTTATTATTGATATCGTTATTAACGTTATTATCGTTATTATCGTTATTATTATTGTTATTATTATTATTATTATTATTATTTTTATTATTATTGTTATTATCGTTATTGTCGTTATTAATATTACTATTATTGTTGTTACTACCATTATTATTGTTTTTTTTATTATCGTTAAATCGTTATTATTCTTATTTTCGCTAGTATTATTATTATCGTTTTTAACGTTAGTATTGTTATAATTATTCTCATTATTATTGTTATTATAGTTATTATTGTTATTATAATAATTACTATTATTCTTTTTTTCATTATTATCGTTTTTATCGTTTTTTTAATTATTATTGTCATTATTATTATTATTATTATCGATATTACCATTATAATTATTATTATCATGATCGTTATTATCGTTATTATCGTTATTTTTATTAATATTGTTATTTGTCTTATTATTATTGTTATTATCGTTATTATTGTAAATATTATTATTATAAACGTTATTATCCTTATTATCGTTAATATTATTATTACTATTGTCGTTATTATCTTTATTACTATTTTCGTTACTATCTATATTATTGATATTATTTTTTTTATAATTACTATTATCGTTATTATCGTCATTATTGCTAATATTATTATTGAAATTTACGTTATTATCGTTACCATTGTTAGCGTAAATATAGTTATTATCGTTATTATTGTTATTACTACTACTATTTATATCGCTGTTTTCGTTATTATTATTATTATTGTTATTATCGCTATTATCGGTATTATCAATATTATTAATATTATTATTATTATTATTATTATTATTATTATTATTATTATTATTCTTATTATTATTATTAGTATTATTATCGTTAATATCGTTATTATCGTTACTATCTTTATAATTGTTTTTATTAATATCGTCATTTCGTTATTATCGTTACTATCTGAATAATTCTTATCATTATTATTGATATTTCCTTTTTATTGTTATTATTGTTGTTGTTATTATTGTTATTATCGTTATTATTGTTATTATTTATTTGTTACAATTATCGTTATTATATTTATTATCGTCTTTATCGTTATTATTTTTATTATTAATATCGTTATTATTGTTATTACCGTTATTATCTTTTTTATTGTCACTATTACTATTACTGTTATCGTTATTATAGTTTATAACAATATTATGGCTATTATTATTATCGTTATTATCGCAATTATCTTTATTTTCGTTATTATTACTATTATTACTGTCATTATTGTCATTATTTTTACTGTTATTAACGATATCATCGTTATTATTTTTATTATTGTTATTATTATTATTATTATTATTATCGTTATTATCGATATTATCGTTATTACCGTTATTATTGTTATTACTATTAATATTATTAACGACATTATCGTTAATATTGGGATTACTATTATCGACAATATCGTTATTACAGTTATTATTATTATCGTTATAATCGTTATTATTGTTGTTATTGTTATTAATACTATTTTTATCATCGTCATTAACATTATTATCGTTATTATTAAAGTTTTTAATTTTATTATTATTGACTTTATTATCTTCATTATCGATATTATTGTTATTATTAGTATCAATATTATCGCTATTATTGTTATTATTATTATAATTATTATCGTTATTATCGTGATTATTATCATTATTATTGTCGTTATTATCGTTCTTATTATTGCTATTATTATTGCTATTATCGTTATTATAGTGATTATTAATAATATTATTGTCGTTATTATCGTTCTTAACGTTATTCTCTTTATTATCTTTATTATCGTACTTAATTTTATATTTATTGTCTTTTTTATCGTTTTTATTTTTATTATTGTTAATATTATTATCGTTCTATTCATTCTTAACCTTCTTATCGATATTAATATTCTGATTAATATCGTTATTAACGTTAGTATTGTTCTTATCTTTCTTATTGTTATTATTATTATCGTCATTATCGTTATTGTTTTCATTATCGTTGTTATTATTATTATTATCGATATTATCATTATAATCGTCATTACTATGATTACTATTATCATTATTATGTTTATTATTATTATAGTTATTATCTGAATTATCGTTATTATTGTTATTAATATTAATATTAATATCATTATTATCTTTATTATTATTATTATTATTATTGTCATTATCGTCATAATTCTTACTATTACTACTTATTACTAGTTATTATCGTTATTATCGTTATTATTATTATCGTTATTATCGTAGTTATCGTTATTATAGTTATTATTGTTATTATTATTAAAATTATTATTGTTATTAACGTTAATATCGTTATTATTATAGTTATTATTATTATTATTATTGTCGTGATTATCTTCAATATCTTCATTATTATTATTATTATTATTATTATTATTATTGTCATAATTATAGGTATTATCTTTATTATTTCTTATTATTATTATTATATTTATTGACAATATCGTTAATATTATTATTATTATTATAGATATTATTGTTATTTTCATTATTTTTATTATTATTATTACATATATTATCTCCAACATTGTTAATATTATTATCGATATTGTCATTATTTTTATTATTATTATTATTATTATCGTTCTTCTCCTTTGTATCGTTATTCATATATTTACTATTATTTTTATTATCGATTTTATTATTAACGGTTTTATCGTTATTATCGTTATTATTGTTTTTACTATTATCTTTAATAGCGTTATTAATTTCATTATAATTATCGTTATTATCGTTATTATTGTTATTAACGTTACTATTTTTATTATTATTATCAATATTATCGTTATTATTGCTATTTTTAGTATCGTTATTATAGTTATTATTGCTATTTTAATTATAATTAATATGGTTTTTAAATTATTATCATTGTTATTGTTAATATAGTTATTATTATTATCATTATTAACGTTATTATTGTTATTATTTTCATAATTATTTTTATTGTTATAATTATTATCGTTATTATCTTTATTATTATTATTGCTATTTTCGTTATTAACTTTATTATTATTATAGATATTATCATAATTACCGTTATTATTGTTATTATTAATACTATTATTATCGTCATTTTCGTTACTATTATTATCGTTACTATTTTTATTATGGTTAATAATGTGTTCACTTCTATTATAATTTTTTTGTTATTATCCTTATCATTGCTATTATTATTATCGTTATTAACAAAATTATCGTTATCAATTTTATTATTATTATCGTTTTTGTCGTTACTATTCTTATTATTATTATCGTTAATATCGTTGTTATCTTTACTATTATTAGTATTATTATAGTGATTACCGTTATTATTGTTATTATTATTATCAATATTATCGTTAATATCATTGTTACTATAATCGTTTTTATCTTTATTATGGATTTTATTGTTATTATTACTACTATTATTATCGTTGTTAACGGTTTTATCATTATTATCGATATAATTATCGTTATCGTTATCGTTATTATCGTAATTATCCTTATTAATATAATTATTATTATAATTAATATCTTTATTAACTTTATTATAGTTATTAGTTTTATTATTAATACTATTATTATCCTTAATATCGGTATTATCATTATTATTATTATTACTATTGTGGATATTATCTTTAATATTATTATCGTAATAATCGTTATATTCGTTATTATTGCTATTAATATTCTTACTATTGTCGTTATGATCGTTAATATTATCATCCTTATTATCTTTAATATCGTTATAATTGTTATTATTAATATTATTATTATTATCGTCATTATCGTTAATATTGTTATTATTATTATAAATATTATTGTCGTTATTATCGTTATTATCGTTAATATGATTATCGTTATTACCGTTATTATGGGTATTATCGTTAATATCGTTATTATCTTTATTATTATTAATATTATATTCGTTATTATCGTAATTATCGTAATTATCGTAAATATTATTATTAATATTGTCATTATTATCGTTAATATTATTATCTTTATTAGCATTATTATCGTTATTATTGTTATTATTACTTCTATTATTATTGCTATTATTGTTATTATCGTTATTACTTTTATTATTACCGTCATTATCGTTATTATTAATATCGTTATTATAGATATTAATTTATTGTCGTTAATATTGCTATTACCATTATTATTATTTTTATCTTTATAATTGTTATTACTATTATTATTTTTATTTTCGTTATTATCGTTAATACTGTTATCATTGTTATTATTACTATTATTATTACCGATATTATCGTTATTATCGTTGTTATCGTTATTGACGTTATTATTTTTATTGTTATTATCTTTATTATCGTTATCATTCTTACTTTCAATATCGTTATAGTAGTTATTATTGCTATTCATATGATAATTACTTTCGATATTAAATTATTATCATTATTATCGTTAATATTCATATTATTATTATCGTTATTATCGTAATTGTCCTTAATGTCGTTATTATTGTTATCGTTATTATAGTTATTATCGTTATTATTCTTATTAGTGATTTTATTACTGATATTATTACCGTTATAATCGTTATTATCGTTATAATAATTAGTGTTACCATTATTATAGTAATTATTGTCATTATTGTTGTTATTAACGTTATTATTTTTGTTACTATTATTATTATTATCTTTATTATCATTTTTTTCTTTATTATCATTATTATCGTTATTTCGTTATTATCGTTATTGTTATCATTAATACTATCGTTATTATCGTTATTATTATTATCGTTATTCTCGTAATTTTCATTATTATTGTTATAATTATAATTAATAATAATGTTCTTATCGTTACTATCCTTATTGTAGATATTATCATTATTATTATTATTATTGTTATTATTATAATTATTATGATTATTATCGTTATTATCGTTTTATCGTTATTTTGTTATTATTATTATTATCGTAATTATCAATATTATCTTTATTATCGTTATTAATATTATTATTATAATTGTTGTTTTTATCGTCATTATTGTTATAATTATTATTATTATTATCGTTATTATCATTAATATCGTCATTAATGTTATTATTATTATCGTTATTATCGTTATTATCGTTATTATCTTTATAGTTGTTATTATTATTATTGTTATCGCTATTATTGATATTATCGTAATTGTTATTATTATTATTACTGTTATTATCGTTATTATCCTTATTATCGTTGTAATAATAATAATTATTATTATTTATAACGTTATTATCGTTATTATCGTTATTAACTTTCTTATCATTATTAATTTTATTATTTTTATAGTATTTTTCGATAATATCGTTACTATTATTATAATTATTATCGTTATTATCGTAAGTATCGTTATTATCTTTATTATTACTATAATTATTATCGTTATTACCGTTATTATAGTTTATATTCATGTTATTATTATCGTTAATATCGTTTAAATATTATTATTGATGTTATTGTTATTATCGTTATTATTTTAAAGTTATTATTTTAAATATCATCATTATCGCTATTATTGTCTTTAGTGTTATTATTACTACTCTTATTATTGTTATTATATTTATTATTATAGTTATTATCGTCATTAATGTTATTATTTTCATTAACCTTATTATTATTATTATATGTAACCATATTGTCGTTATTATCGATATTATTAATATTAATAATGACGATATTATCGAAATTATTATTATCGTAAGTATCGTTATTTACTTTATTAGTATTTTTATTGTAATTATCACTACTATTATTACAATTACTAACATGTGTATCGTAATTATTCTTATTATTATTATTAATTTTATTATCATTGTTATCATTATTATCGTTATTATTAATATTATTATTATCGTTATTATCGATGTTATCGTTCTTATCGTTATTATAATAATTATTTTTATTATCATTATCGTTATTATCGTTATTATCGTTATTATCGTTATTATTATTATTATTATTTTAGTTATTATCTTTTTGTCGTTATTATTATTTTTATTATTCTCGTTATTATCGTTATTATAGTTATTATCGTTATTATCGTTTTTATCGTTATTATTGTTATTATTATTAATATTATTATTTTAGATATTATCGTAAATATGGTTATTATTATTATCGTTATTATTGTTATTAACGTTATTATTATTACCGTTAAATCGTTTTTATCGTTATTATTTTTATTACTGTTATTATTACTAATATTATTACCGTTATTACCCTTATTATATTTATTATACTTAATATTATTATTATTACTTCTATTATTATTATTATTATCGTATATTAACGTTATTATCGTTATAATTGTTATTATTATTATTATTATCGTTGTTATCGTTAATATTGTTAATATTATTATCGATATTATTGTTGTTAAACTTATTAATACTATCGTTAAAAACGTTATTATTGTTATTATCGATATTATTGTTAATATTGATATTATTACTACTACTATAATTGTGATTATCGTCAATAACGTTATTGTTATAATTAATATTAAAATATTATAACTGTTTTTGTTGTTATCGTTAATATCGTTATTATTATTATTATTTTTTCGTTACTATCGTTATTATAGTTATTATCGTTATTTTTATTATTATTATTATAGTTAAAATCGTTATTAACGTTATTAGCGTTAGTACTATTCTCGTAATTATCGTTATTATCGTTATTCTTATTATTATTACCGTCATAATCGTAATTATTATTTTCGTTTTTATCGTTATTATTGTTATTACTCTTTTCGTTATTCTTGTTAATATTATAATCGTCATTACCTTTATTATCTTTGATATCATCATTATTATTATCGTTATTATTTTTATTATTTTTAATATTGAAATTATTACTACTGTTATTACTATTATTATTATTATTATTATTATATACTGTTATTATTATTATTATTATTATTAATATTATTATAATTATTTTCGTAATTATATTAATTATCGTTGTTATATTATTATTATTATCGTTAATACAGATATTATTTTTTGGATATTATTATTTTATTATTATTATCGTTATTATTATTATTATAGTTATCGTTATTATCGTTATAATCGTTATTATTGCTATTATTACTATAATTATTGTCGTTATTATCGTTATTATTATTATTGTCATTATCGTTATTATCGTTATTATTGTTATTATTATTATTATTATTATTATTATTATTATTTTTATCGTTATTAGCGTTATTATTAACCGCTGTTTGTGTGGTTAAGTATAATACTCCCACAGTACTTCCTGCTTGTCTTAGGAGGCGTCTAAAAGGGACTGTGCGAATGGCGTGTGAATGTTATTGTACGGCTGTTTTTACATTTGTTCTTCTTTTATATCATTTTCTATTCTATCTCTCACTCCAAAGCATTCTTCCTTTCCTTTCCTTTCCTTTGGGGAGTTTGACTCCCAATATTTATATTTATTAAGATGGATAGCACAGAAAAAGTTTAATGCGCGCTTTGGAGGGACACCCACAATACGGCGGCGTCTGGTGGTGTTAGGGCAGGACACCCACCGTCGTCATCCAGCAACTGCCCAGAATTTGGGGAAGGCAACCTCTCCCCAGCTTTGAATATTTCATCAGGAAGAGCACCACAGTTTGGCGACCTGGCCTGCGGTGTTTCTATAGCGCAAGGAAGCGTAAGATATGATGAAATCCACTTGGAGAAGTGGCAATTGATTTCCAGGGCCGTTGATATCACGCGGTTCTCCGTCTTGACGTCACCTATCCAGCCTGCGAAGGGGACACCACAAGATGGAGAGAGTGAGAAACTCGCGCGAGCGAAATTCTTCCTTCCCAAAATGAAGATGGCTATTGCTAGACTGCCAAATGTAAACAACATTATTAAGCAAGGATTCCCAGAATTGGAGGACATAATAGACAGTCTCGAATTTAAGTATAACTCTCGAAAAGAGGTCAATAAGGGAGCGCGGAAACTCGACCGAGTTTCTTAGAGCCCTTGGGCAAATTCTGCAATTGAGTCTGGCGCAATTGAGAGAGCCACAAGCCCTCCGCAGTCTCTTGAAGAAAGCCTCAAAAGACCGAGGCAAGAGACGACGACGACCGAAGCCACCAAGTGGACGGTGATCGAGAAGAAGAGAAAAGATAAGGAGATTCCAGCGAAAAAGGCGACGAAACACCCACAGCAGGAGAAAAAGAATTCGAGCAAATCGGAGGACAGGCCGAGAAACAGAACAAGGCCGGAAGCGACTCTCCTGAAACCTGTGCAAGGTAAACCTTACGTAGACGTAATCGGATCCATCCATCAGCGCTTCAAGACCAGCGACACAGGGGTAGACTTTAGATCGGACCGGTAAACCAGAACTGGATGGTTTCTCCTCGAACTTAAGAAGAACACTGCGCATACCAATGACTAATTCTCAGAAACCCTGAGGAAAGAAGTAGGAGAAAAGAGCAGCATCACGGAACTGGTCACTAGATCTACGCTGCGGATACGGGACTGCGATTGCTGCACATCGGTAGTGGAAGTCGATGAGGCCCTAAAGAGGACCCTGCCAGACTACGCGGGGAATCTAGAGGTTAAATTGACGAACCCCAACGCGAGACAACAACGTCTGGCCATCGTCAGACTAGAAGAGGAAGCAGCTGCGAAACTTTTAATGGTCCGCTGAGTGCTGGTCGGCTTCGTCTGCTGCAGGGTCAGGCGAAAAGCAGAGATGCTACCGCTGTCTCATATAGCACCTAAGGTCACTATAGCACCTTGTGCAAGGGCCCTGATTACAATAAGTTTTGCTATTTCTGCGGCGGGACGGGGCACAAGATCAAAGGCTGCAAGGTCAGCGAGCCTACTTGCTTCTTGTGCTCCAATAGCGTTGATGAACCTAAGAAGCACCTGGCAGGATCAAGCGACTGCAAAGCTTTCCAGGAGTTCCATGCAACAGCCAACTAGAGGAAAACAAGATGAGAGTACTTCAGAGTAATCTCAATAGGAGCAGGACCTTGCACCTCCATCTAAACCAGCTCTTCTCTGAGAAACAAGCTAATATCGTTTTAATCAGCGAACAGTACCAGGACACAGCAGGATTAGGATGGTACGCAGACGAATTGGTCACCGCGACCATTTGGATCCCAGATCCCCGACAAATACATGTGTCGGATCAAGGATTCGGATGCGGATACGATTGGGTGAGACACATCTCGACGACTTATTTCAATGTATATATCACCCCAAACGACCGGTTAGACGACTTCCAGACCAAACTAGACGTTCAGGAAGATGCGCTGCGGGAAATGCAAGGGAATCTCATTGTGGCTGCAAGAGACACGTAGGGGCACAGTTGTTGCTCAACCAGGTCATGCGCAGAGTCATCTCCTGGATGGAAGTGCACGGGCTATCCCTAGCAGCACAGAAAACAGAGATCGTGCTACTAACGAAGAAGCGCATCAACACCTTGCGCAGCTTCACCGTAGGAGACGCTACGGTCCAGACAATGCCGTCTGTCAGGTACCTTGGAGTAATACTCAATTGCAAACTGAATTACGGAGAGCATATAATAAGGGCGGCTGACAAGGCGGCAAAAGGTTGACTAAAAGGTGCACTAGGAGAATACTGATGCGTGCTGCCAAAGCAGTGATGCAGTACGGCGCAGAAGTATGGGCGGAGGCGCTACGAAAAGAGAATTGTCGCAAGCGCATAGCCGCGGTACAAAGGAGGGGCGCTCTCCGAAACGCGTGCTCTTACAGCGCGGACTCTGAGCACGCGGTGCTAGTAGTTGCGGGGGTAATCCCGATCGATGTACTAGCCCAGGATAGACAATTCGTATACCAGCAAAGGTCCGTTTTGGGTAAGTAGGAGGCATCATGGCTCGCCAAGTCTACCAGCATCGAGACCTGGCAAAACAGATGGGAACGGGAGTATAAGGGCAGATGGATGGCCCGACTCGTCAGTCGGCTGGACAGCTGGCTAAACCGGAAGGCGAAGGATGTCGACTTCTACCTCACCCAATTTTTAATAGGGCATGGTCTGTTTTGCCCCTACCTCGCAAAAATGAGGAAGGTTGAAAACGGTAAATACCCCTATGGCGACTCTACCGTAGATGAAGCCCACCACACGATCTTCATATGTACACGGTGGGGCGCCGAACGATTTGCTTTGGAGCATGAGCTTGGAGACTTGTCGCCGGACAACATTGTCGAGAAGGAGCTGCGAGGGCAGAAGGAGCGGAACAGGGATTGGTACTACGTGAGGGCAATCTTACGTAAAAAGAAGGAGATGGGCGGCCAATAGACGTGCCACCAATGTTGCACCAGATTCCTGCCACGTAGAGCCAAATTGTGGGCATCCTAATTAACGGGACATGATGAAGTGGCGCCATCATAAATTAATGTCATATGACGGTGCTGGGATGGTTTCACTATGCCACTAGAATGGATATCAGTTCAATCAGTAGTGCCTATTCCAACGATGAGCCCGACACTCCAGGGACTTTAATGGGGTTCCAAATGGTAAAGGGTTCCTCTAGAGTCCCTGGATTAGTGTGTAAAGTTTGGCATACTCAGACCACCAAAAAAAAGTATCGTCATTATTATTATCGTTATTATCGTAATTCTCGTTATTATCGTTATTATTATTAATATTATCATCGTCATTTTCGTTATTATTATTATCGTTATTATCGTCTTTATCGTTATTTTCGATATTAATGTTAATATTATTATCGTCATTATCGTTATTATTATTATCGTTATTATCGTTATTATCGTTATTATTAATATTATTATAATCGTTATTGCCTTTATTATCGTTATTATCATTATTATTGTTACTACTACTACTATTATTATTGTTATTATAGCTATTATTATTATTATTATTGTTAATATTACTCTTGGCGTTATTATCGTTATTACTATTATCGTTATTATTATTATTAGCGTTATTATCGTTAATATTGTTATTATTATTATCGATATTAACGTCATTATCGTTATTACTGTTATCGTTAATATAGTTATTATCATTATTATTGTATTACTACTATAAATATTAACGCTATTATTCTTATTATCGTTATTATCTTTATTATTATTTTTATTATTATTATTAATATTATTATTATTACTATTGTTATTATCGTTATTGTCGTTATTATTATTTATAATATTGTCTTATAATCTCTATTATTATTATCGTTATTATCTTTATTGCTTTTATAATAATTATTATTTTTATGGTGTGTATCATCATTATCGTTTTTATCGTTGTTGTCGTTATTATTTTCATTATTGTTATTATTATTATCGATATTAACATTATTATTATTATTATTATCATTGTCGTCATTATTGTTAATATTGTTATTGTTCTTATTATTATTATCGTTATTATCGTTATTATCGCTATTATCGTTATTATTATTGCTATTGTCGTTATTATCTTTATTACTTTTATCGTTATTATCTATATTATCGATATTATTATTATTATTATTACTATTATCGTTATTATCGTTAATATTGCTATTATTATTATCGAAATTATCATTATTATCGTTAGAATTGTTATCGTAAATATAGTTATTATTGCTATTATTGTTATTATCGATATTTTCGTATAATTGTTATTATTATTATTTCTATTCTCGTTTTTATCGTTAGCAGTATTTTCGATAATATCGTTATTATCATTATTTTCATTATATTTATTTTTTTATTACCTTTATTATCGTTATTACCGTTATTATCGTTAGTATTGTTATTATTATTATTACTATTATCATTATTATCAGTATTATTATTAACGATATTATCGTTTTAACGTTATTATTATTATTATTATTATTATTATCGTAATTATGGTTATATTGTTCATATTATTATCGATTTTATCGGTAACACTATTATTATGAAAATCGTTATTATCGTAATTATCGTTATTATTGTTACTATTATTATTGTCATTAACTATATTACAGTTATAATTATTTTTATTATTTTCGATATTATCATTATTATAGTTAGTATTATAATCACTATTTTCCTCATTTTAGTTATTATTATTAGTGATATTATCTGTATTATCGTTATTATTTGTTATTATTTATATTATTATTATCAATTTTATCGTTATTGTTGTTATTATTATTAACGTTAATATCGTTATTATTGTTATTATTGTTTTTATTACTACTAATTTTATCGTAATTATAGTTATTATAGTTAATATCGACGTTATTTTTATTATTATTTTTATCATTATTATTATTATCGTTATTGTCGTTAATAATGCTATTGTTATTATCGTTATAATCGCTGCTATTATTATTATTATTATTATTATTATTATTATTATTATTATTATTATTATTATTATTATCCTTATTTTAATTATTATCCTTGTTGATGTTAATATTATTATTGTTATTATCTATATTATGGTAATTATTATTAGTATTATGACAGTCATCATTAATGTCGTATTATCGTTATTTTTATTTATATTATTATTGTTATCATCGATATTATGGTTATTAATATTTTTACTATATTCATTTTTACCGAAATTATTATTATCTTTATTATCGTTACTATTGTTATTATTATTTTCATTATTATCGTTAATATCGTTGTTACATTTATTATTATAACTATTATTATCGTTGTTATCGTTATTATTGTTATTATTATTATTATTGTTATCGTTATTATCGTTATTATTACAAACGTTATTATCGTTGGTATCGTTAATATCGTTATTATTATTCTTATTATTATCGTTAAAATCGATTTTATCATTATTATTGATATTATTTTTATCGTTATTATCGTTATTAGCGTTATTTTTGTTATTATTGTTATTAGTACTATTATTATTATCGTTATTATCTTTATTATAGTTATTATTATTGTTATTATCTTTATTATAGTTATTTTTATTATTGTTATTATCGTTATTATCGTTATTATCTTCATTATTGTTATTGTTAATGTTACTGTTATCGATATTATCGTTAATTTTGTTATTATTTTTATCGATATTATCGTTAAAATCGTTATTATTATCACCGCTATTATTGTTTTTATCGTTATAATTTTCATCGTTATCATCGTTATTATCGTACAGGTTGTTAGTATATATTTCAATATTATTATAATTAATTTCGTTATTATCGTTATTATCTTTATTATTTTTATTAATAATATCGTTATTATCGATATGATAGTTATTTTTCTTATTATTATTATATCTGTGTTATCGATATTATTGTAATTATCGTTATTAGTGTTATAATTATTATCATTATCGTCTTTATTATCGATAAAATCTTTATTAATGTATTAATAATTAACGTTATTATCGTTATTTTCGATATTATTGCTATTATTGTTAATATTATTATTATTAAAATCATTATTATCGTTATTATTTTTATTACTTTTATTATTATTATCGTTATAATCATTATTTCGATTTTATCGTTGTTATTGTTATTATTATTAAAGGTATTATTGTTAATATCTTTATTATTGTTATTACTATTATCGTTATTATTGTTATTATCGTTATTATTGTTAATATTTTTAGTAAAATTATCGTTATTATAATTATTAGGTTTATAATAGTTTTTATCGTCATTATAGCTATTATTATTACAATCGTTATTATTGATATCGTTATTAATGTTATTTTCATTGTTATGGTCATTATTCTTATTATTTTTAAAATTATTATCGTTATTATCGATATTACTATTATTATTATTATAGTTATTATTATATTTATTATTGCCGTTATAATTGTTATTATCGTTGCTATTATTATTGTCATTATCGTTATTATCGTTATAATTTTTATTAACGTTATTAATAATTTTATGATAATAGTTATTATCGTTATTATCGATATAAAATTTTCATGATTATGATCATCATTACTATCGTTATTATCTTTATTATCGTTAATATCGTAATTATTAATATCGTTATCATCGTTATTATTATTATTATTATTGTTATTATTATTATTATAAAAAACATTAATATCGTTATTAACGTTTTTATGGTTATTATAGAAATCAATGTTATTATTGATATTATTATTATCGTTATTATTGTAATTATCGTAATTATCCAAATAACAATTATTATTTTTATTATTATCGATATTAACGTTGTTATTGTTATTATTCTTATTTTTTTCATCGTTATTAGCTTCATTATTTTTATTACTGTTAATATTGTTATTTTTACTACTATTGCTATTGTTATTATCGTTATTATCATTATCATTATTATTTTTATTATTATTATTATTATTATTATTATTATCTTTAATATTGTTATTATCGTTATAATCGCTTTTTTTATTATTACTATTATCGTTATTATCTTTATTAGTGTTATTAATGTTATTTATGTTATTATTTTTTCCGATATCCTCATTAATATCATAATTATCGAAATTATTTTTTTATTATTACCTTTCTTATCTTTATTATAGTTACTATTATTATATCCTTTATCGTTATTTTTATTATTATTGTTAAATAGTTATTATCGTTATTATCATTATTATCGTTATTATCGTTATTATTGTATTTATAATTTTCATTATTAACGTTAATATCATTCTTTTATATATTATTCTTATTATTATTATCTTTTTTGTCGTTATTATCGTTAATATTATTATTACTATTATCGTTATTAAAGTTATTATTATTATTATCGATATTATCGTTATTATCGTTATTATTGTTATTATTATTATTATTAATATCATTAATACCGTTATTATTATTATCTTTATTATCGTTATTATTGTCATTTTGTTATCATTGTTATTATTACTATTATTATTAATATTATTATCATTATTATCGTTGTTATAATTATTATTATTATTACTATTATTGTCGTTATAATTTGTATTATCGATCTTATAAATATTACTATTATGGTTAATATTGTTATTATTATTATCGTTATTATCGCTAATATCGTTATTATCGCTATTATAGTCATTATTATTATTGTTAGAATCATTAATATCGGCATTATTTTTATTATTATTATTATTATTATTGTTAGAAGAGTTATTATCGTTATTATCATTATTAGTATAATGGATATTATCATAATTAGCGTTATAATTTTTTTAATATTTTCTTGATTATCGTTATTATTGTTACTTTCAATATCGTTATGATCGTTATTATTGCTATTAATATGATAATTACTATCGATATTAAAATTATTATCATTAATATCGTTAATATTCTTATTATAATTATCGTTATTATCGTTGTTATTATTATTATTATCTATATTATTGTTATTACCATTATTATTATTATTTCTGTTACCGTTATTTACGTCATTATTATAATCATTATTATCGAAATTATCGTTATTATCGTTTTTATTAATATTATTTCCATCGTCATTATCGTTATTGTTATTATCGTTATTACCGATATATCGTTATTGTTATTATTATTATCGTTGTCATAGTAATCAACTTTACTTTCGTTACTATTATTATTATTATTAATATTATAATCGTTATTATCGCATTGATTGCTTTTATTAAAATAATTATTATCGTTATTAATATTATTATCGTCATTATCTTTATTATTGTTATTTTTATTATTGTTATTATTATTATTATTATTATTATAATTATCGTTAATGTCGTAATTATTGTTATTATTATAATTATCGATATTATTGTTAATATCGTTTGTAACGGTATTATATTAATCATTATTATTGCTATTATCGTTATTATCGTTATTATTATTACCGCTATTTTCGTAATTATCGTTATTATTATTGTCGTTATAATCGTAATTATCGCTATTATCTTTATTACTTTTATTATTATTGTCGTTATTATATTTAATATGGTTTTTATCGTTATTATTATTATCATTATATCGTTATTATTGATATTACTGTTATTATTACTATTATTATTCCGGTTGTTATAGTATTTATAGTTATTATAATTATTTTTATTATTATTAGAGCCGTTATTATCTTTCTTATCGTTATTATTTTTATTATTATTATTATCTATATTATCGTTATTATCGTAATTATTGTTATCATTATTATCGTTATTATCGTTATTATTTTATTATGATTATAATTCTTATTACTAATATTATTATTATTATTAGTATCGTTATTATTGTTATTATCGTTATATTTGCTATTATTATTATTATTATCGATATTATCGTTAATATTGTTATTATTATTATCGATATTAACGTTATTATCGTTATTAGCCTTAATATTTTTATTATTATTTTAGATATTATGGTTATTAGCGTTAATATTATTATAATTATATTGGTTCTATACGTTCTCATTATAATAGCTATAATCGTTATTATCGTTATTATCTATATTATCGTTATTATCGTTAATATAGTTATTATATTTATTATTATTTTTATTATCGTTATTAACATTAATAATGTAATTATTATTAATATTTTTTTCGTTACTATTGTTATTATCATAATTGTTATTATCGTTATTTTAGTTATTATAGTTATTTTTATTACTATTGTTATAGACATTGTCGTTATTATTGTTATTATTATTATCGATATTATCATTATCGTTATTATTATTATCGTTAAAATCGTTTTTATCTTTATTTTTGTTATTACTGTTGTTATTACTACTATTATTATCGTTAATATTGTTAATTCAGTTATTATTATTACCGTTAGAATCTTTAATATCGTTATTGTCTTTATTATTACTAATATTAACACTGTTATCATCATTATTATTGTCATTATCATTATTATCGTTATTATTGTTATTATTATTATTACCGTCATTATCGTTATTATCGATATTTTCGTTACTACCTTTATTATTGTTATTGCTATTATTATTATTACTATCGCTATTAACCTTATTATCGTTATTATTGTTATTATTCTTATTATTTTTATCGACATTATCGTTATTATCGTTATTATTAATAACGTTGTTATCGTTATTATCGCTATTATAGTTATTATTTTTAACATTACTACTATTATTATCGTTATTATACTAATTATCGTTATTATTATTATTATTATTATTATTTTTATTACAATTATTATTGTTATATTCGTTATTATCGATATTATCTTTATTATTATCATTACTATTGTCGTTATTATCGTTAACATTATTATCGTTATTATCGTACTTATCGTTATTAATATTATTATTATTGTCGTAATAAACGTAAAGATTATTATCCTTAGAACATTTATTATCGTTATTATTCTTATTATTACTATTATTATTATTGATATTATCTTCAATATCGTTATTATCGTTAAAATCTTTACTATCTTTATTATTATTATTATTATTGTTATTATTATCATTATTTTCGTTATTATTATAGTCGTTATTATC
The DNA here is from genome assembly GCF_910589235.1 of Vespa crabro. Taxonomy (NCBI): domain Eukaryota; kingdom Metazoa; phylum Arthropoda; class Insecta; order Hymenoptera; family Vespidae; genus Vespa; species Vespa crabro. The sequence goes on from NW_025813595.1 coordinate 5,537,629, forward strand.
GTTATTATCGATACTTTAGTTATTATTATTGTTATTATTATTACTATTGTCGTTATTATCATTAATATTGTTATCGTCATAATTGTTATTATTGTTATTATTGTCATAATTGTTATTATTATTATCTTTGTTATCTATATTATTCTTGCAATTATTGCCGTTATTTCCCTTATTAACGTTATTATTGTTTTATTATTATTGTTTTTTTCGTTATTATAGTTATTATTGATAATGTTATGTTAGTTATTATCATTATTATTCTTATTATCGATTCTACGGCTATTAATATTATCGTTATTATTGTTTGTGTTATTATCATTATTGTAGTTATTACCATTATTATCGTTATTATCAATATAATTGTTATTCATATTATTATTTTTATTACCCTTATTATCATTATTATCGCTATTTTCGTTATTATTATTGTTATTATTATCGTTATTATCGATATTCTCGATATTATTGTTATTATTAATATCAATGCTATCGGAATTATCTTTATTATTGTTATTTTTATTATTACTTTTGACATCATTATCGTTATTATTATTATCCATATTATCGTTAACATCGTTATAATTATTATTATAATTGCCGTTTTTAACGTTATTTTCGCTATGCTCGTTCTGATCGTTATAAACCTTATTATCGATATATAATTATTATAATTATTGTTATTATCGTTGTCATCGATATTATTGATAATATTATAATAGTTAATATCGATATTATCAAATATTGTCGTTAATATTATTATCGTTATTTTCGTTATTATCGTTGTTATCTTTGTTATCTTTATTATTATTATGTTTATTATCGTTATTATTGTTATTATAATTTTCGTTATTATCGTAATGAGCGTCATTAATTTTATTATTATTATAGTTATAATCGTTATTGTTCTTACTATAATTATCGTTATGACCTTTATTAATGCTCCTATCGATATTAATATTATAGTTTCTATTCTTATGTTATTATATTTACTATCCTTGTTTTTATAGTTACTATCCTTATTATCGTTATTATCGTTATAAAAAAATTATAATCGTTATTATCGATATTATCGTTGTTATCTTTTTATTGTTATTATTATTATCGTTATTATCTTATATTCGTTTTTATTGTTATGTTTATTATCATTATTATCGTTATTAAAATTATAATTATCGTTGTTATCGTTATTATGATTATTATTAACTTTATTATCATTATTATTATTATTATTGTCGTTATTATCGTTAAAATCGTTAATAACTTTATTATTATTATTATTATTATTATTATTATTATCACCGTTAATATCGATATTATTTGTAATATTATTATTATTACAATTATCGTTATTATCGTTGCCATCGATATTATTGTTAATATTATTATAGTTCTTACCGTTTTTTTCGATATTGTTGTTATTATTATTATCGTGATTATCGTTATTATCGATATTATTGTTTGTAATGTTATTATTATTATTGTTATTATAGTTATTATTGTTATTAACTTTATAATTGTTATTAATGTTATTATTATTATTTTTATCGTTAATATCATTATTATCGTTATTATTATTATTATTATCATTATCGTTTTTATCGTTTTTATCGTAATTATCGTCATTATCCGTTATTAACATTATTATTATTATCGTTATTATCCTTATTATCGATATTATTGCTATTATTATTATCGATGTTATCGATGTATTTATCCTTATTGTCGTTATTTTGATTATTATTATCGTCGTTATTTCGTTATAATTATTATCAATATTATCGTAATTATCGTTATTATTATTATTATTTTCGTTATTATAGTCATTATCTTTATATTCTTTATTTTCGTTATAATTGTTATTATTATTATCGTAATTGTCGCTTTTATCTTTATAAACTTTATTATTATTACACTTATTATCCATATTATCTTTATTTTTATTACTATTAATATTGTTATTATCGTTATTATCGCTATTATCGATATTATTATTAATTTTATTATCGTTATTATCGCCATTATCGAAATTATTTTGATTATTATTCTCGATTTTATCGTTATTATACTTCATATCGTTGTTAATATTATTATTATTATCGTCAATATCGTTATCATCGTTATTAATTATATTATTACTAATTTTATTATTGTAAAGCTTATGGTGCGTTAGTATCGTTATTATCGTCATTATTATAGTTGCCAAGTTCGTAATTATCGTCATTATCATGAATATTTTTATTACTTTTGTCGACATTATCGTTATTATTATTATCGATATTTACGTTATTATCGTTATTTTTATTATATTTAATGTCGTTATTATCGTTATTATCGTTAATTTCGTTAATATCAATTTTATCTATAATTATCGACTTTGTCGTTATTGTGGTTATTACCGATATTTTCGTAATTATACTTTTTAACAATATTATTATTATTATTATTATTATTATTATTATTATTATTATTATCGTTATTGTCGTTATTATTATTACTACTAATATCGTTATTATCGCCATTATTATAATTGTTATTACCGTAATTACCGTTATTATCTTTATTATCGTTATTATTGTTATTATTGTTATTATTACTTCTGTAATTATCATTATTTTCGTTGTAATCGTTAATATTATTATTATTATTATTATAATTACTGTCTTTTTTATCGTTATAACCGCTATTATCGTTATCATCGTTATAATCGCTATTATCGTTATTATCGTTATTACTGTTAATATTATTATCGTTATTATCGTAATTTTCGATAATATCTTTATTATCTTTATTATTATTATTTTTATTGTCGTTATTATCGCTATTATTGTTATTATGTTATTATATCTATTATTATTATCGTTATTATCTTTATTATCATTATTATTATTACTATTATTATTACTATTATTATTATCGTTATTATCGGTATTGTTATTATTATTATTTCCATTATAATCGTTATTATCGTTATTAGCGCTATTAATTTTATTGTTATAACCGTTATTATCGTAATTATCGTAATTAAAATTATTAATTTTATTATTATTATCTATATTATCGTTATTATTTTTATTTTTAATATCGTTATAATCGTCATTACTCTTATTACTATGATAATTATTATTGCTTTAAAATTATTATCATTATTATCTTTATTATTGTAAATATTTTCGTTAATATCTTTTTTATCGTTACAATTTTAATTATTGTTATTATTACTACTATTATTATCGTTATTATCGTTATTGTCGTTAATATTTTTATTTTTTTTATTATTATTATCTTTCTTACCACCAGAGTCATTATTATCGTTATTGTTGTTATTATTATCATCGTTAGAAAACTTTTTATTGGTTATTAATAATAAGGTTAATTAAGAAAATAATTGCAAAAACGATAATAAAGTTAATAGCGATTATAATAATAACAACAATAAAGCGTATAACGTTATTAACAATAATAACGATAATAATAACAACAATAATAACGATAATAACGATAATAATAATAATAACGATAATGATTATAATAGTGTTAACAATAACAACAATAATACAGATAATAACGTAATAACGATAATAATAATAAGAATAAAAAAGATCATATCGAAATCAACGATATTAATAATGATAATAACAACGATAATAAGTATAATAACGATATCAACGGTAATAATAATAACAATAATATCGATAATAATAATAATAACTATAATAACGATAATTACGATAATAACGATAATAACGATAGGAGTAGTGATATTAATAACGTTAATAACGATAATTACGATAATAATTATAATAATAATAAAGATAACAACGAAAGTAATAATAATAACGGTAATAATAATAACAGTATTAATGCTAACATCGAAAATTATTATAATAAAAATAGCAATAATAACGATATTATCGATAATAACGATAATAATATTAACGATAATAACGATAAGAATAATAATAAAGTATCGATAGTAACAATAATAACGACAATGACGATAATAATGATAATAATAATAACGATAATGACGATTATAACAATAACTCGCATAACGTTAAAAATTGTAATAATATTCACCATAACATCGATAAAAATAATAACAACAAAAACAATAATAATAAGGTTAATTTACGTAAATTATAATAATAAATATAATAATAAATAACGTTATTATTATCATCGTCATTATAGTTATTATTATTATCGTTATTATCGATATTATCATTATTATAGATATTATTATTATTATTTTCGATATTATCATTAATATTGTTGTTATTCTTATCGTTATTATTGTAAATATCTCTGTTATCTTTATTATTATTATAATTATTATCGTAAATATCGTTATTATAGTTATTATTATTATGAATATTGTTGTTATTGTCGTTACTACTATTAGCGTTATTATAGTTATTATCGTTATTATTAATATCGTTATTATAGATAATATCGTTATTTTCTTTATTATTGTTGTTATTATAATCGTAAATATCGTTATTATCGTTATTAATATTACTACTATTATCGGTATTATCGTTGTTATTATAATCGGTATTATCATTATTATCGTTTTTATCGTTACTATTGTTATTAATTATAAAGATATTATTGTCGTTATTATGATTATTATTTTTATTATTGTTATTATTGAAATTATTTATATCGATATAATCGTTAATATTGTTATTATTATTATCGAAATTATCTATATTATCGTTATTTATTATTATCGTTATTATTGCTATTATTTTTATAATTACTATTATTATTATCATTATTGTCGTAATTAAAGTTATTATTGTTACTATTATTATTATAATTATCGTTATTATCGTTATTATCAGTATAATTGTTATTATTATAAATATTAATATCGTTATTAGGACTATAATTTTTATTACCGTTATTATCGTTATTATAATTGTTACCGTTATTATCGTTATTATTGTTATTATATTTATTATTGTTATTATTATTATCAATATTATCGATATTTTCGTGTAGATTATTGATGTTGTTATCATTATTAGTATCATTATTGTTATTATTACTATTATTATTAGCGTTAATATTGTTATTATTGATATTACTATTATTATTACTTTTCGTATTATTATTGTCGTTATTATCTTTATTATTGTTATTATTATTATTGCAATTATCGTTATTATCGTTATTATTATTATAATTATTGTTATTACTATCCATATTATCGTTAATATTGTTATTTTATTATCGATATTATCGATATTATCGTTATTATTATTATTGTTGTCATCGTTATTATCCTTATTTTCTATTTTATTATAATTATTTTTATCACTATTGTCGTTGTTATCGTTATTAATGTTATTATTATTATAACTATTATTGTTATCATTTTATCGTTATTATCGTTATTATTATTATCACTATTATAGAAATTATTGTTATTTTTATAATTTTTATTGTCACCACTATTGTTATTATTGTTATATTTATTATTATTATTATTAATTTCGTTAATTATCGATAATAACGCTAATATGATTATCGATATTATCGATAATATCGTTATTATTATTATTTGTTATCGTTATTATCGTTTTTATTATTATTATTAATATTATTATAGTCGTTATTATTGTTATTAATCTTATCGTTGTCATCGTTATTATCATTGATAACGCTATTATCGTTATTATTATTATTATTATCATTATTTACTATATTATTGTTATTACTATTAATATTACTATCCTTATTATCGTTAATATTACTATTATTATTTACGGTATAAACGTTATTATCGCAATTAATTTTATTATTATTAACGTTATTATCGTTATTATCGTTGTAATCGATAATATTATTATTATTGTTATCGATAATATCGTTATTATCGAATTTATATTTAATAGTGTAATTATTGTTATTATAAATACTCTTAATATTATTGTTATCGTTATTATTGTTAATATTGTAATTATTACTTCTATTATTATCGTTATTATCATTATAATTGGTCTTATTTTCAGCATTATTAAAGTTATAATCTTTATAATCGTCATTATCATTATTATTATTATTATTACCGTTATTATCTTTATTATCAATATTATTGTTATTATTATTATCGTTTACACCGTTATTATTCTTAGTTTAGTTATCATTATTATTATTAATAATGTTATTAACGTTGTTATCGTTATTATTGTTATTATTATTTTCGTTAATGTCGTTATTATTATTAATCTTATATCCGTTGTTATTGTTATTATCATTATTGTAGTTATTAATATTATCGTTATTATCGTCAATATCGTTATAATCGTTGTTATTATTATTATTTTTAATATTATAACCGTTTTTATCATTGTAATCGATATTACCGTTATTATCGATATTATTATTACCGTTAAAGTTTTTAGTATCGTTATTATCTTTATTATTACTATTATGATTCCTGTTATTATTGTTATTATCGTTCTTATCATTATTGTCGTCAGAATCGTTGTTATTGTTATTATTATTATCGATATTAAAGTTAATATCGTTGACATCTATATTATTATTATTATAATTATCGTTATTATCGTTATTATCGTTACAGTTATTATTACTATTATCGTTATTATCGTTATTATGATTATTATTATAATCGTCTTTATCTTCATTATCGTTGACATTATTATTATTATTATTATGTTTATTATAGTTATTATCATCTTTATTGTAATTATTATTATCGATGTTATCGTTATTATCCTTATTATCGTTATTATTACTATTATTATTATCGTCATTCCCGTTATTATCGTTATTATTGTTATGGTTATTATTGTTATAATTATTATTATTATTATCTGTATTATAGATACTATCTTTCATATTGTTATTATTGATATTATTAGTTCTGTTATTATCGTTATTATCGTTAATATTATTAATATACTCACTATAGTTATAATCGTTATTATTGTTATTTTCGTTATAATTATTATTATTATCATCGTTAGGATCGTTAATAACTTTATTCTTATTATTTTTCTTATCGTTATAATCGTTATTATCGTTATTCTTAATATTACTATTGTCATTATTATCGTTATTATTATTATTATTATTATTATGTTTATTATCGTAATTATTATTATTATTATCATTTATGTTATTAATATTATTATTATTATTATCGATATTAACCCATTTATTATTATTTGTTATTATTGTTATTATCGTTGTTAAAATTACTATATTAATTATTATTATCGATATTAACGTTAATATTATTATTATTATTATCGTAATTATCGTTATAATCGTTTTAATTATTATTATTATTACCGTCATTATCGTTATTATTATTATCGTAATTATTTTTATTAACGTTATTATCGTTATTATTATTATGAATATTGTCGTTATTATTATTATAGTCATAATCTCTATTATCGTTTTTATTGTATTTATTATTATTATTACTATCGTTATTCTCGTTAATATTGTTATTATAATCGATGTTATGGTTAATCTCGTTATTATTGTTATCGTCATTATCGTTATTATCGCTTTATTATTAATATTATTATTATCGTTATTATCGTTGTTATCGTTATTATAATTATTATTGTTATTATTATTATCATTTTCATCGTGATTATCCTTATTTTAGTTATTATTATAAATATTTTTACTATCGTTTTGTTATCGTTTTTATTGTTATTATCATTATTGATGTTATTATTATTATTATTGTTATTACCGTCATTATCATTATTAATGTTCACATTATCATTTTTTTTATCTTTATTATTGTTATTATTATTGTTATTATTAATATTATCGCTGTTATCGTTGATATCGTTTTTATCGGTATTATTATTATTTTTTCTATCGTCATTATCGTTACTTTTGTTACTATAGATATTGTTATTATTACTGAAATCTTTATTGTCGTATTATTCTTATCGATATTATTGTTATTATCGTTAATATCGATAATATTGTTATTATCTTTATTATTATTTTTAATATTCATATTATCTTTATTTTCGTTATTAGTATTATTATTATTATCGTTATTATCGTTCTTATTGTTATTATCGATATTATTATAATTACTATTATCGTTATTACCGTTATTATTGTTATTATTACTACAATTATTATCGTTATTATGGTAATTAATGTTATTATTAATATTATTAATATATTATTTTCGTTGTTATCGTAATTGGCGTTATTAATATTATTATTTTTATAGTTTTTATCGTTATTGTTCTTACTATTCTTATCGTAATTATCGATATTTTCCTTGTTATTATTATTATTAATATTATGATTATCGTTATTATAATTTTTGTCGATATTATTGCTATTATTATTATCGATGTTATCTTATTTATCCTTATTACAGATTATGATTATAATTATCTTCGTTATTTTCGTTATAATTATTATCGATATTATCGTTATTATCTATATTATTTTACTTTTATTACTATTAATATTGTTATTATCGTTATTATCGCGATTATCGATATTATTATTAATTTTATTATACTTATTATCGCTATTATTATCGTTATTGTCGTTATTATTATTATTGTTATAGTCGAAATTATAGTTATTATGTTTATTATCGTTATTATCAATGTTATCGTTATTATCGATCTAATCATTATTATTATTATTATTATCGATATTTTCAACAATATTGTTATTAATATTATCGATATTATCGTTACTATCGTTATTATTATAATCGTTATTATCGTTATTATCGTTCTTATGGTCACTATTATAATTATTATTATTTTTGTTATAATTATTATTGTTGTTAATATCGTTAATATCTTTATTATGATTATTATTATTAACGTCATTATTATTATAATCATTGATAATGTTATAATGGTTATTAATGTTATTATTATTATCGTTCTTAACGATAAAATGGTTATTATTGCTTTTATTATTATCGTTATTATCATTATTATCGCTATTATTCTTTTTATTATTAATGTTATTATCCTTATTATTGTTATTACCTTTATTAACGCTATTATCTTTAATATTATTATTATTATTATCTTCATAATGTTGTTTTTGTTACTAATGTAATAATTAATATTGTTAGTGTTATTATTATTATTATCGTTACTATCATTATCTCCGTTATTATTGTTAATATTATTGTTATTATCGCTATTATCGTCATTATCGTTATTATGGTTATAATCGTTATTATAATTATTATTATTATTGTTATTATTATAATTTTTAACGTTATTATCAACATTATCGTTATTATTATTATTATTATTATCGATATTATCGTTATTATCGTTATAATTATGATTATTATTATCATTATTATTGTTATTATCGTTACTATTGTAATTATTATTATCGATTATATCGTTATTATCATTATTATCGTTATTTTTATTAATATTATACTGGTCATAATCGTTTTATTTTCTTATTGTGGTGATTATTATTGTTACTATTGTGGTGATTATTTTATTATTATAGTTATTATTATTATTATTATTATTATTATTATTATTATTATTATTATTAATATTATCCTTTTTATTATTAATATTATTCCTATTATAACCGTTATTATTGTTATTATATTGGTGAATATTATTGTTAATGTTATTATTATTATCGTTATTATCGTAATTATCGTTATTATTATTATTACTGTATTAGTTATTATCGTTAATATTCTTATTATTATGACTACTATTATCGTTTTTATCGTTATTATTACAATTGTTATTATCGTAAATATCGTTATTATCTTTATTATCGTTATTATTGTTATTGTTGTTTTTATTACTACTATTATTATCATTATTTTCGTTGTAATCGTTAATATTGTTATTATTAATATTATTATGACTGTATTTATTATCGTTATAATCGCTATTATCGTTATTATTGTTATTATTATTAACGTTATTATCGTTATTTTCGATATTATCGTTATTAACTTTATAATTATTACTGTTATTGTCGTTATTATCGTTTTTATCGTTATAATTATTACAATTATTGTTGTTTTTATCGTTAATACCATATCGTTATTATACTTATTACAGTTATTAATGTCGTTATTACTATTATTATTATTGTTATTATCCATATTATTATTATTACTATTACTATTATTATTATTATTGCCGTCATAACCTTTATTATCGATATTATTATTTTTATTTTTATTATTATTATTATTGTCTTTATTATCGTTATTATCGTTTTAACATTATTATCATTATTATCTTTAATATTGTCAATATTATCGTTAATATCGTTATTGTTTTTATCGCTATTATCATTATCGTTATTATTATTAACGATATTACCGATATTATCGGTATTACTGTTATTATTGTTATTATTATTATCGATATTTTCGTCAATATTGTTGTTATTATTATTATTATAATCGTTAATATTATTATTATTATTATCGATGATTTTTTTATTATCGTATTTATTATTATCGATTTTATCGTTATTATCTTTATTATCGTTATTATTAATATTATTGTTATTTTTCTATTAATCTTATCGTTATTACCGTTATTATCGTTATTATTATTATTATTATTGTGTCGTTATTATCTTTATTATGGTTATTACTACAATTATTATTATTATCGTTATAATCGTTATTATCGTTATTATAGTTATTGATGTTATTATTAATATCGATATTATCGTTAATATTGTAATTATTATTATCGATATTATCCAAATTATCGTAATTGTTATTAACGTTAAAATCGTTTTTATCGTTATTATAATTATTACTTTTTTTATTACTACTATTATTTTTGTTATTATCGTTTTTATAGTTATTATTCTTAATATTGTTATTATTACTTCTAGTATTATTGTTATTATCGTTATGATTGTTATTAATGTTATTATTATTATTATTATCGATATTATCGTTATTATCGTTATTATTGTTTTCGATAATATCCTTATTATTGTTATTATGAATATTATAATTATCGTTATTATCGGTAATAACATTATTATCGTTATAATTGTTATTATTGTTATTATTACTACTATTATTATTCTTATTATTACTACTATTATTATCGTTGATATCGTTATTAACGTTATTGTTGTTATTATTACTATCATTATTATCGTTAATATCGGTGTTATATTCATTATTTTTATTATTATTATTATGGTTATTATCGTTATTATCATTAATATTATTACAATTAAAATTTTTATAAGCTTTATTATCGTTATTATTGTTATTTCTGTTATTATTACTACTACTATTATCATTATATACGTTGTTATAGTTAATATTTGTAATATTGTTATTATTACTTCTTTTATTATCATTATTATCTTCATTGTCGTTATTATTTTTATTTTTATTATTATTATTATCTTTCTTATCATCCTAATCATTATTATCGTAATTGTTGTGATTATTATTATCGTTCGAACTTTTTATTGTTATTGCCTTCATTATTACTATTATAATCATTGTTATTATCGTTAATATCGTTATTATCATTATTATCGTTATTATTGTTATAATCGTCATTATTATAAATTTTATTATTGCTAATGTAGCTATTAATGTTTTTGTTGTAATTATTATTATCGATATTATGGTGAATATTATTACAATTTTTAACGATGTTATCCTTAATATCGTTATTATTTTTATCGTTTTTATCGTTAGTATCGTTATTATCGTTATTATCTTTAATATGATTTTTATTATTAACTTTATTATCGTTATTGCAATTAATATCGTTATTATCGTTATTTTTAGTATTATTATTATCGTTATTATCGTTATTATCATTATTATTGTTATTAATATTATAGTTGTCGCAGTTATTATACTTACTTTCTCTATTATTATTATTATTACTAACGTTGTTATCGTTGATTTCGTTATAATTTTTATTACTATTTTCATTATTATCGTTATTATTGTTGTTATTATTATCGTTATTATCGATATTATTTTTATTATTAAAATGATTGTTATTATTATTATCGTTGACATAGTTATTATCCCTTTTAACGTTATTATTATTATTATTATTGTCGTTACCATCGTTATTAACGTTATTATAATTATCACAATTATCGCTGTTATCGTTATTATCATTGATATCTTTATTATCATTATTATTGTTATTATTTTTATTGTTAATAACTTTATTATAGTTATTATTGTCATCTTCAGTATCGTTATTATAGTCATTATCGTAATTATTGTTATTTTTGATATTATTATTATTATCATCGCTATTATCATTATCACTATTATCGTTAATATCTTTTTTATCGTTATTATTGCTATTATTATTATTATTATTGTCAATATAATCGGTAATATTGATGTTATTATTATCATTTAATCGTTATTATATATTCGCTATTATTAATATCGATTATAGATAATATATAATAATAATGATAACAACGAAATCAATAATAACTATAATAACGACAATCATAATAATAATAATAATAATAATAATAATAATAATAATAATAATAATAATAATAATATTAATTATAATAATATCGATAATAACGGTAATAACGTTAATAATAATATTATTAATGACAACAATAACAATAATAACGATAATAAGGATAATAATAAATACGATAAAGTCGATAATATCGATAATAGTATTAACAATATTAACGATAATATCGTTAATAATATTAACAATATTAAAAATATTATCGATAATAATAACATTATTAACGATAATATCTATAAAAATAATAACAATAATAATAGTAACAGTAATAACGATAATACCGATGTTAACAATGATAACAATAATAACTATAATAATGATAATAACGATTATAATAAAAATGATAATACAGATAATAGTAGTAATAATAATAACGATAATAACGATATTTACGATAATAAAAATAATAATATTATCGAAAGAACGATATTATCTATAATAACGATCTTATTGTTATTTTTGATAATATTACTATTATTATTAACGTTAATATCGTAATTACCGTTATTATTATTACTATTATTATTATTTCCTTTATAATTGTTTTTGTTATAATTCTTATTTGTATTATAGTTAAAATCATATTATCATAGTTATTATTATTACTTTTAATACTACTACAATTATTATTGTTATTATCTTTATTATAGTTATTATTCTTAATATTGTTATAATTATCTCTATTATTATCGTTATTATCGCTATTGGTGTTATTATTATTGTTATTATTTTCGATAATACTGTGAATATTGTTATTATTATTATCATGATTATCGTAATTATCGTTACTAAGGTTATTATGACTTTTATTTTTATCGTTATTAACGTTATTATTGCTATTATTATTATCATTATTATTGTAATTATCATTATTAATTTTATTATTATTATAGATATTATCGTTATTATAGTTATTCTTTTTATTATTATTTTCGTCATTATATTCATTATTGTTACTATTGATATTATTATTACTACTGTCTTTATTATCGTTATTATTGTTAATATTTTTATCGATATTATCTTGATGATTATTATCCTTATTATCGTTATTATGTTTAACATTATTATCGTTATTATCGTTATTATCATTGATATCGTTATTATCGTTTTTATTGTTATTATCATTATACTTATTTTCTATATTATTATTATTATCTATCTTATTACTATTATTATTATTTTTATTATAATTATTATCGTTATAGTCGTTATTACCCATTATTATTATTTTTTTTTTTTTATTGTCGTTAATATCGTTATTTTCGTAATTATTGTTATTGCTATTATTGTTATTATCGTTTTTATCCTTATTATTGACATTATTGCTGTTTTTACTATTATTATTAACGTTATTATCATTATTAGCTTTATTATTGTTAATATCATTATCATATTTATTATTATTATTATTATTATCGTTATTATCGTTATTATCGTTATTATCGTTATTATCGTTTTTATTATTATTATTATTGTCGTTTTATTTATATTATTGTTATTATCGTTATTATTGTTATTATTATTATTTTTATTGTCGATATTATCCTTTTTTTCGTTATTATTGTTATTATTATTATCGTTGACGGAGTTATTATCCTTAATATCGATATTATTATTATTATTATTATTGTCGTTATTATCGTTGTTATAGATATTAATGTTATTTTCATTTTCGTTGTTATCGTTATTATCGGTTTTATTGCTCTTATTATTATTGCTATTATTAGTATTATTATTACCGCTTTTATCATTATTATACTTATTATCGTTAATATCGTTATTTTCTTTAATATTAATATTATTATAATCGTTATTATCATTGTTATCGTTGTTATTATTGTTAGTATTTTCGTTGTTATCTTATTATTATTATCGTTGTCATTACATTTCTTATTACTATTATCGTTATTATCGTTAATATTTGTTATTATTATTAATATTGTTATTATCGTTGATATCATTATTATTTTTATTAATATTAAAGTTATTAACTTTATTATCATAATTATTGTACTCATTATTTTTGTTATTATCGTTATTATTTTTATTATTATTGTAATTATTATTGTTATTACAATTATCGTAATTTTTGTTACTATCGATATTATTATTATTACTGTAATCGTTATTATCGTATTATTATTATCTTTATTAATATTATTATCGTTAATATCGTTCATATTGTTACTATCTTTATTATTATTATTATTATTATAATTGTTGTTATCGTTATATCCTTGTTTTCATTATTATTAATATTAGTATTATCGTCTTTTTGTTGTTATCGTTATTTTTCTTATTATTATTATTATTGTCGTTATTATCGTTATTACCCTTTATCTCTTTCTTATCGTTATTATCGTACATAGTATTAGTTTTATTGACGTTATTATCGTTATTATTGTTCTTATGGTTATTGTTAATATCGTTATTATCGATTTTATTGTTATTACTATAATCGATATTATCGTTATTATTGTTATTATTATTATAGCTATTGTGTTATTATCGTTATTATTATAATCGAAATTATCGTTATTATCGTTTTATTATTATTATTATTGTCGTTATTACCGTTATTATTGTTATTTTCTTTATTATCGTTATTATCGTCCTTATAAAAACTATCTATATATTTATCCTATATTACTATATATATCAATATATATATTATTATTACTATCGTTATTATCGTTATTATTGTTATTATTGTTATTATTATAATCGTTCTTATCTTTATTATCCTTATTATCGATATTATTATTATTAGTATTACCTTATTATCGTTGTTATCGATATTATGGTTATAATTGTTATCGTTATTTTTCTCCTTATCGTTATTATTGTTATCATTATTATAGTCATTATTATTATTATTAATATTACTATCCTTATTAGCGATATTATATTTATATTTATTATTATTATTACCGTTATTATCGGTATCATCTTTATTCTTGTCATTAATATTATTATTTTTTTATTATCTTTATTATCATTATTATCGTTATTATCGTTGTTGTTGTTATTATTAATATCGTTATTATCTTTATTATCTTTATTATTAATCTTATTATAATCGATAATATCGTTATAATCGTTATTAATATTATTACTATTGTTCTAATTATCGTTATTATTGTTACTTTCGATATTATTATTATTACTATTTTCGTCATTATCATCATTATTATTATCGTTAATTTCTTTATTATCGTAATTATCGATATTATTATTATTAGTATCATTATTATTGTTACTATCGATAGTGTTATTATTAGTATTATTGTTATTATCGTTTATATTATTATCGTTATATTTTCTTTTGTCGTTATTATTGTCATTATTATTATTATCGATATTATCGTTAATATTGTTATTATTATTATCGATACTAACGTTATTATCGGTATTATTAGAACCTTTAATATCGTTATTATCGTTAATAATATTATAATTGTTAACATTACTAAAATTATTAATGTTTTTATCGCTATTATCATTATTATATTTATTGTTAGAACCGTTATTATCGTTATTATTTTTATTAAAATTATCCTTATTATCGTTAATATTTATAATATTACTATCGATATTATCATTATTATTGTTATTATTATTATCGACGATATCGTTATTATCATTATTATTGGCATTATTAATATTCTTCCTATTGTTATAATCGTAACAATCGTTATTTTTATTATCCTTATTATCGTTATTATCCTTATTATCGTTATTATCGTTATTATTGTTATTATTCTTATTATTACTACTATTATTATCATTATTATTGTTATTATTGTTAATATTATTATTATAATTATCTATATAATCGTTAATATTTTTATTAATATTATCGATATTATCTATATTATTGTTACTAATATTATTGACGATATTGTTATCCTTAGTTTCGTTATTATTATAATATTTATTATCTTAATTATCGTTATTGTTGCAGTTGTTATTATTGTTATTATTATTAACGTCATTATCGTTATTATCGCTATTATTATCAATACTATTAAATTTGTTATTGTTATTATTATCGATATTATCGTTATTATCATTATTGCTATTGTTATTGTTACTATTACTGCTATGTTTTATCTTTATTATCGTTACGATCATTATTATTATTATTATTTTTATTATTATCCATATTATCGTTATCATCGTTATTCTCATTATTATTATTATCGTTAAGATCGATATCATCGTTATTCTCGTTATTATCGTTTTTATTGTTTTTATCGTTATTATAATTATTATTATTATTATTATTATTTTTATCCTTATTATCGTTAATATCGTTCTTATCGGTATTATTGTTATTATTATTTTCGTTGTTACCGTTATTGTCCTTATTTTCGTTATTATTATTATTATTAAAATCGTTATTATCCTTATTTTCCTTATTGTTAATATTATTATTATTATCGTTACTGTCATTCTTATCGTTATTATAATTATTACTATTATCGTTAATATCATTAGTATTATTATCGTTATTATCGTTATTATCGTTTTTATTGTCATAATTATTATTATTATTATTATCGTTATTATTATTACCGCTATTATCGTTATTATTATTATCGTTATTATCGTTTTTATTATTATTATTATATATATAACCGTTATTATCGTTATTGTTGTTATTATTAATATGGTTCGTATTATCCATATTGTCGATATTTTTATTATATTATCGCTATTATCGTTGTTATCGTTAAATCGTAATTATTATTATCGTTATTATCTCTATTATCGTTTGTTATTGTAAAGATTAATAGAATTATTATCGTTGTTATCGTTATTGTGCTCATTATCGTTATTATTGTTATTATTATTATTAGTAATATCGCAAATATTATTATCGTTATTATCATTATCATCGTTATTATAGTTTCTTTATTATTGATGTTATCGTTATTAATGTTATTAATATTATTTTTATCTTTATTAACATTATTATCGATATTATCGTTATTACTATTTTTGTTATTATTGTTATTATTATTATTGGTATTATTGTTATTTTGTAGTTATGTTATAGTATACTTGTTTTATAGTTATTTTTGTTTTTATTATAATAGTTATTATAATTATTTTCGTTTTATCTATTTTATTGTTATTATTATTATCGCTATAAACTTTATTATCGTTATTAATTTTATTATTACTATCGTTGATATCGTTATTATGATTATAATCATTAGTACTATTATCTTTTGCATTATTATTAACGTTATTATATTTATTATTATAATAATTATTATTGTTACTATCATTATATTTATAATCATTATAATCGCTAATTTTGTTATTAGTATTATTGTTATTATTCTAATTATTTTTATTATTATTATTATTATTGACATTTTAATAATTATTATCGTTATTATCTTTATTGATTTTATTATTATTATCGCAATTATCGTAAATAGCGTTATGAGCAATATTTTTATTATTATTATTATTATTATCATTAACGATATTATCGTTATTATTGTTATTATTATTATTGTTATTAAAGTTAATAACGTTATTATCTTCATTATTCCTTGTATTATTATTGTCATTATCGTTAATATCCTTATTATCATTGTTATCGGTATGATTGTTATTTATTAAATTTATTATCATTATCATTAATATCTTTGGTATCTTTATTATCACTCTTATTATTATTATTACTACCTTTATTATCGTTATTAATGTTATTATCTTTATTATTGTTATCATCGAATATCGTTATTATCATTATTATTGTTGTTAACGTTATTATCGTCATTATTATAATTGTTATTATAGTTATTACCGTTAATATTATTTTTGTTGTTATTATTATTATCGCTATTATCTTTAGTATCGTTATGATCGTTATTATCTTTAATACGATTATTATTATCGTTACTAGATTTATTATTACTATTATTATTATCTTTATTATCGTTATTATTTTCATAATTACAATCGATGTCACGGTTATTATACTTACTTTCGTTATTATTATTATTATTATTAATGTTATTATCGTTGTTATCGTTATTATCCCTATTATCGTTATAATCGGTTTTATTATTATTATTATTATCGTTATTATCGTTATTTTCGTTATTATTAATTTAATCGTAATTATAGTTATTATTGTTAATATAGTTATTAATGTTATTAATTTTGTTATAATTATTATTATTATTATTGATTAGATCGTTAATAATATTATTACTATTATCGATATTATCGTTATAATCGTTATTATTATTATCCGTATTATAGATATTATGAATATTATAATTATCCTTGTCATCTGTAATAACCTTATTAACGATATTATTGTTATTATTGTTATTATTACAAATATTATTACCGTTATTATCGTTATTATTGTTATTAGTGTTATTATTGTTATTATTACTTATTTATTATTATCGTTATTCTCGTTATTATCAGTATTATTGTTATTTCTATGAATATTAATATCGTTATTAAGATTATAATTGTGATTGTCGTCATTATTGTTATTATTACTGTCATTATTATCGTTAATGTCGTTGTTATCTTTGTTATTATTATTATTATTATGGTTATAATCGTTATTATCATTATTATTGTTATTACTGTTATTATTACTGCTACTATTATCGTTATAATCGTTATTATAGTTATTATTCTTAATATTGTTACTATTACTTCTATTTTTATCATTATTATCGTTACTGTCGTTATTATTTTTATTATTATTAGTATTATTAAATTTCTTTTCATCATAGTCATTACTATCTTTATAGTTTTTATTATTATTTTCGTCAGAAACTTCTTTATCATTATTACCTTTATTATGTCTATTATTATCATTGTTATTATCGTTAATATTGTTATTAATATTATTAATATTATTATCGTTATTATCGTTTTTATTGCAATTATTATTGTCGTTGATATAGTTATTATCCCTTTTAAGATTATTATTATTATTACCATTATTGTTATAATCGTAAATATTATTATCGTTATTATCATTATTATCGTTATTATTGTTATTATTGATATCACTACTACTACTATTATCGCTATTATCGTCATTAACATTATTATTATTATTATTATTATTATTATTATCGTTATTATCGTTTTTATTGCTATCATTGTTATTATGATTGTCGTTGATATAGTTATTATCCCTTTTAAGATTATTATTATTATTATTAATGTCGTTACTATTGTTATTATCGTGATTATAATTATCATTATTATCGTTATTATCATTGATATCGTTATGAATCGTTATTATTATTATTATTATTATCGGTATTAACGTTATTATAGTTATAATTATCGTCGTCATTATCGTTATTATTATTATCATTCTGATTGTCATTATCGTAATTATTGTTATATTTTATATTAATATTATTACTATTATCGTTATTATCATTATCATTATTATCGCTATTATCTTTATTATAGTTATTATTGCTATTATTATTATTATTATTATCAATATTAACGTTATAATTATTGTTATTATTATCGTTACATCGATATTATAGTTATTATCGTTATTATTAATATCGTTATTACTGATTATACCGATCTTTTCTTTATTATTGTTATTATAATAATCGTAAATATCGTTATTATCGTTATTATTGTTATTAGCAATAATGTTATTATTATCGTTATTATGATTATTTTGTTTATTATTGTTATTATTGATATTATTTTTATCCATATAATCTTTAATATTGTTATTATTATTATCGAAATTATCGATATTATCGTATATATTATTATCGCATTATCGTTATTATTGCTATTAATGTTATAATTACTACTATATTTATCGTTTTTATCGTAATTAACGTTATTATTATTACTATTCTTATTATCATTATTATTTTTGTTATTATAGTTAATATCGTTATTGTCGATGTTGGGATTCTTATTATTACTGTTTCAAACTTTATTATCGTCATTATTATTATTATTTTTTCGATATTATCGGTGTTATCGTTATTATCGACATTATTATTATTATTATTATCGTTAATATCATTATTATCATTATTTTCGTTTTTATTATTATAGTTATTATCGTTGATATCGTTTTTAATGTTATTTTTGTTATTATTACTATTATCATTAATGTTAATATCGTTATTACCGTTATTATTATTACTATTATTATTATTTTCTTTATAATTGTTATAGTTATAATCGTTATTTGTATTATAGTTAAAATCAAATTTTATTTGTTATTATTATTACTTTTATTACTACTACAATAATTATCGTTATTATCTTTATTATTGTTATTATTCTTATTATTGTTAAAATTATCTCTATTATTATCGTTATTATCGTTATTTTTCTTTTTATTATTGTTATTATTTACGATAATATTGTTAATATTGTTAATATTATTATCGTCATTATCGTAATTATCGTTATTAATGTTATTATGTATATTATTATTATCGTCATTATCGTAATTATCGTTATTAAGGTTATTATAAATATTATTATTATCGTTATTATAGTTATTATTGTTATTATTGTTATTATTATTATACTTATTTTCTATATTATCATTATTATCTTTACTATTACTATTACTATTAATGTTATTATTATTATTATCCTTATAATACTTATAACCCATTATTATTATTATTATTTTTATTGTCGTTAACATCGATATTATCGTAATTATCGTTATTGCTATTATCGTTATTATCGTTAATATCGTTGATATCTTTATTATTATTATTATTATTTTCGTAAATATCGTTATTATCGTAATTATTATTACTAATATTATCGTTTTATCGCTATTATTATAATCTTTATTGTCGTAATTACTGTTATTATCGTAATTATCGTCATTATCATTGTTATAGTTACTAATATTATTGCTATTATTATAATTATTATCGTTATTATTCTTATTATTGTTATTGTCATTATCAATTTTGTCGATATTATCTATTATATTTTAGTGTTGTTGTTATCGTTATTAGTGTCATTATAGATATTATTACTATTATTATTAGCGTTATTTTCGTTATTATTGATATTATTATTATTATAATTATTCGTATTATTATTGTCATTATTATCTCTATTATTGTTAATATTATTACTATTATTATCGGTATCATCGTTATTATTTTTATTAATACTATTTTTATTATTATAATTATTATTATGCGTTATTATCGTTATTATTGTTATTTACGTTATTATCATTAATATTATTATTACTTTTGTTGTCATTATCGATATAATTATTATCGATATTATCATCATTATCGTTATTATTATTATATTTAATATCGTTATTATCGTTATTATCGTTATTATTATTATTATTATAATTGTCGTTATTAACGTTATTAAAATTGTTATTATTATAATCGTTATAATCGTCAATAGCGTTACTATTGTTATTATTGTTATTATTATTTCTATTAATATCTAAATTATCCTTATTATCGATATTATTATTATTGTCATTAACGTTAATACGTTATTATGGTTATTATTATTATTATTTTCGACATTATCGTTAAAAATGTTATTATTTTTATCGATATTATCATTAATATTATAATCGTTATAATCGTTATTATCGTTATTATCGTTATTATAATTATTATTACTACATTTATTATTGCTATTATCGTAATATCGTTATTATGCATATTATTATTTTCGTTAGTAACGTAATTAGCGTTATTAAATTTATTATTATCTTTATAATCGTTATTGCTCTTACTATTATTATCGTTGTTACCTTTATTAATGTTTTCATCGATATTAATGTTATAGTTACTATCTTTATGTTATTATATTTACTGTCCTTATGTTATTATAGATACTGTCCTCATTATCGTTATTATAGACATTATAAGTATTATAATCGTTATTATTGATATTAACCTTAATATCGATAATAATAATAACAATAACAACGATTATGACGATAATAATGTTATTACCGATAATAGCGATAATTATAATATTCATAGTCACTATAATAAGAATATTATCGATAATAATAATAACGATAATAACGATAATATCGAAAATAATAATAATAACAGTAACATTAATAACAATAATAACAATAATAAAAATCATAACAGAAGTAATAATAACAATATTAAGAATAAAAACAATAAAAACGATAATAACAATGAAAATAGTAATAATAAAAAAAGTAATTATTATAATAACGATAGAAACGATTTTAACGATAATAATAATGACGATAATAATAACAATAATAACAATATCGATAATAATAATAGCAATATTAACGATAATATCGATAATAATAATAACATAAATAACTATAATTACGATAATAACGATTATAACGATAATGATAATAATAGTAATAATAACCATAATAAAGGAAATAACAACACAATAATAATAATAATAATAACGATAGAAATAATAGAAAAATAACAATAATATCAATAATAACGTTAAAAAAGATAATAACGATAATATCGATAATAATAATAACAATAATAATTGTATTTCCGATCATAACGATAATATCGTTAATAATAATAACGATAATAATGATAATAGCTATAAAAAAAATAACGATATTAACGATAATATTGTCAAAATTAAAGATAATAATGATAATAATATTAGAACGATAATAATTATCATAATTACAGTAGTAATAACATAAATAACGATATTTAAAATAAAAATAATAACGATAATATAGGTAATAATAATAAAATTCATAACGTTAATAACGTTAATAACGTTAATAACGATAATAACGGTAAAAATAATAAAATTGATAACGCTAATAACGATAATAAAGATATAATATTATTAATAATAACGATAATAACGATTATAATGGAAATAATAATAATAACAATAACGAAAATAACGATAATTTCGGTAAAATGATAATAATAACAATAATAATACTAGTAATAATAATAATTTTAATTACGATAATAACAATAATAAAAATAGCTTTAATAACATTATAAAAATAATTACGAAAACAACGATAATAACGATATATATAGTAACTTTTATAAAGACAATAATAATAACAATAATAATATCGATAATAACCATAATGACGATAATAACGATAATATCGATAATAACAATAATAATAATAACAATAAAAACGATTATGACAAGAATAATATTAATAATAATAACGATAATAATGATAATAACGATTATAACTATAATAATGATAATAATAGTAATAATTATAACGATAATAACTATAATATCGATAATAATAATATTAATAAGAGCGATAGTAACGTTAATAGTAATAACTATAAATTAGATAATAATGATATTAATGAAAATAACTATAATAATAATAATAAATATAACAATAAAAATAATAATAACAATAACAATAATAACAATATCAGCGATTATTACGATAATAACGATAGTAATATTGACTATAATAATGATACCAAAGAAAATAACGGTAATAATAAATATAATAATAATATCGATAATAAGGTTAATTAAGAAAATAACGTTAATAACGATAATAACTATAATGACGACAATAATAATAATAATAATAACGATAGTAACGAAAATAACAATAATATCGATTATAATAATAACAACAATAAAGATAATAACGATATTAACAATAATAGCGATAATAATAATAACAATAATAACGATAATAACGATAAATATAATAACACTAATAACAATAATTTCGACAATAACGATATTTACGATACTAATAATAACAATTATAACGATAATAACGATAATATCGATTATAATATTAACAATAATATCAATGACAACGATTTTAACGATTATTATGATAAGTTTATTCATAAAATAAGGATAAAAATGATATGAACGATAATTATAATAACAATTATAATTGTAATAACGAAAAAATAATAATAAGACCTATAAGTACGGTAACATAGATAATAATAGTAGTATTAATAACAATATTAGCAAAAATAACGATAATGACGATATTAACGATAACAATATTAACGATAATAACGTTTGTTATAACAATAATAATAACAATAATAACGATAATTAGATAACATTAATAATAATAATTACGATAATGCTTATAATATCGTTAATAATAGTAATAATAACAAAAATAATAATAACTATAATAACGATAATAATAATAATAACACTAACAATATTAGTAATTACAGTAGTAACAATAATAACATTATGACGAAAATAATAATAATAATATTAACGACAATAGCGATAAAAAAGGTATTAACGATAATAAGGATAATAACATTATAGTTAATAAAGATAAAAACGTCAATAACGATAATAATAACTTTCAATTATAACGAAAATATTGAAAATAACGGTAATAACGATAATAAAGATAATAATAATAATAATAATAACGATAATAATGATAATAACGATAATAAAAATATCGAAAATAACGAAAATAATAATAATAATAATAACGATAATAAGGATAATAACGATAACATCGGTAATAATAATAACAATAATATCGATAATAATGATAATAACGATAATAACGATAATAATAATAATAATAATATCGTTAATTAGGTTTATTACGAAAATAACGGTAATAACCTCAATAACGCGAAAATCGATAATTAACAATAAAATCGATAATAACGAAATTAACGATAATATCGATAATAATAATAACAAAGATAACAAAGGGAACTAACGATAGCAACGATAATAACTATATCAATAAAAACGATAATAACGATAATAACGATAATAATGATAATAACAATAAGACCGATAGTAATAATACGATAATAACGATTACAGTAATGATAATAGTACCGATAGTTTCAATAATAACGATAATATCGTTAATAATAGGAGTAATAATAACAAAATTAGGAATAATATATATAGTAACGACAATAACGGTAATAATGGTAGAAGTAATAACAGAAATAAATAAAATAACGATAAAAACGATATTAACGTTAAGAACAATAACGATAATATCGATAATATTGTTAATGATAATAACAATATTTACGATAATATCGATAATTGTAATAATAATAACAATATTAAGGATCATAACGATAATAGCGATAATAATAATAACGATAATAACGATAATAAGAAAAATAATAATATCGATAGTAACAATGATAATTATAATGATGAATATATTAGTAATACTAATGACGTTTACAACGATAGTAACGATAATAACGATATTAATAAGAAAATTAATAATAACAATTACGTCAATAACTAAAATAATGATAGCAATAATAACTATAAGAACAATAATAATGATAATAAAAGTAATAGCAAAAATAACGATAAAGATATTAATAACAATAATAACGATTATAATGATAATAACGATAATGATAATATTATTAATAAAAATTATAAGGATAAAGCGATATTAACGAAAATCATCTGAATACTGATAACAATATTAACAATAAAAACGATAATAACGATAATAATGACAATAATATTAACAATAATATCGATAACTACAATCAAACCGTTAATTATAAAAATAGTAATATCGATAATAAGGATAAATACAAAAAAAACGGTAATAACGATAATAACGGTAATAATAATAAAAATAATGACGATAATAACGATAATTGCGATAATAATTATAATGACGGTAATTATTATAATAGTAATAAAAATTATAACGATAGTAAAGATAATGAAGATAATAATAATAACTATAATTACGACAATAGTAATAATAATGACGATAATAACGATATTAGCGATAATAATAATAATAATAATAATAATAATACCGTTAATTAGGTTAATTACGAAATTAACGGTAATCACCACAATAACGGGAAAATCGATACTTAACAATAAAATCGATAATAGCGAAATTAACGATAATATTGATAATAATAATAAGGGTAATGACGACAAAAGTAATAATAATATTAACAACGATTTTAAGTATAATAACGATAAAATCGAGAATAATAATAAAAATAATATCGATAATAACGAAAATAACGATAATAAAATTAATAATAATATCAAAAATATCGATAATAATTATAACGAAAATAACGACGATAATAATAATCATAATCGTTAATAAGGATAAATAAGATAACATCGATAATAATAATAACAATAATATCGATATCAAAATGATAATAAAAATATTTATAATAATAACGAAAATAAGGATAATCACGATGACAAGGATAATAATAATGACAATAATAATGATAATAATGTTAATAACGATAATAACGAAAATAATAATAATAATAATAACGATAATAACGATAATGAGGATAAATATAATAACGAGAATAACCATAATGTCGATAATAATAACAATATTAACGTGAATACCGATAATAATAATAATAATAATAACCATAGAAACGATAATAAAGATTATATCCATAAAAATATTAACGATATTGACGACAATATTCATAATAATAATAACGATAATAACGATAATAACGATAAAAACGATAATAATAATAGCGATAATAAAGATAATAATAATAAGAATAATATTGATATTGCCGATAATAACGATAGTGACGATAATAATAATAATAATAACAATATTGACAATAACGATAATAGAGATAATAACGAAAAAGAAAAAATAATAATGACAATGATAACGATAAAACGTCAATAATAGTAATAATAATAATAGAAATAATAATAACATTAATGACGATAATAACGATAATAGTAGTAGTAGTAATATCTATACTAACAAAAATAACGATAATAATGATCATAATAATATAGATAACAACGATAAAATTGGAAATAATATTAAAAATATTAACGATAATATTGATAATAATAATAATATTGTTAACGTTAATATCGATAATAATAATAATTACAATAATAATAGTAACGATAATAATAATAGTAATAACAACAATAATATCAATAATAAATATAATAACGATAATAACAATAATAACGATAATAATAAATACGGTAATATATATAATAGTAATAAGAATAATAACGATAATAACGACAATAATAACAACAATAATTACAGTAATAATGGTAACCACGATAATAACAATAATATTAATAACATTAATAACATTAGTAACGATAATAACTATAATAATGATAATAACGATATTAATTAGGCAGGTGATAGCAATAATAACGATATTTACGATAATAATAATTATAATAATAATAAAGATAATAACGATAATAACGATAATGACGATGATATCGATAATAATAAAAAAAATATTAAGTATAATGATAACAATAATAATAACAAAATTACGAAAATCAAGATAGTAACGATAATGATAATAATAATAATTACGATAATAAACATAATAATAATAATAATAACGATAATAACAATAATAACGATAATAATATAAATAATATTAACGATAAAAACGATAATAATATAAGTAATATTAACGATAATAAAGATAATTATTTTAATAGAAGTCATAATAACAATATTAACAATGCTTGCAATAATAATGATAATAACGATAATAATAGTGGTAACAATTAAAGAAATAACAATAATAACGATAATAACGATAATAAGGATAACAATAATAACGATTATAACGATAGTAGTAATAATCATATCGATAGTAACAATAATGACGATAATATCGATATGACGATCATAACGACAATAATGATAAAATTAATAACGATAATAACGTTAATAAAGGTAATAATAATAACAAATATAACGATAATATTAATAATAGTAATAATAATAAAAACGATAATAACGATAATTAAGATAACAATAATAATAATAATAACAATAATAAAGATAATAAGGAAATATTAATAATAATAATAATAATAATAAAAATAAAAACAACAATTTGAATAATAACGATAATAATAGGGGTAATGATAAGAATAATAACAATAATAACGATAATATCGATTATGACAATAACAATATTATTGTTGATCACGTCGATAGTAATAATAATAATAACAATAATAACGATATTAACGATAATATTAAAAATAATAATAATAACGATAATAACGGTATTAACGGTAATAACGATAATAACGCTAATAACTATAATAGCGATAATGACGATAGTAACGATTATACTAATAACGATAATAACGATAATAGTAGTAATATTATTAACGATAATAACGATATTCACAATAATAATTAAAATAATAATAAAGATAACAACGATATTAACGATAATAACGATAATAACGACAAAGAATAATAATAAAATATCGATACTAACAATAGTAACGATAATGACGTTAATATCGATAATAATAATAACGGTAGTGACGATGATAATAATTACGATCATAACGCTTATAATGATAATAATAATAATAATAATAGCAATAATAACGATATTAGCGATAATAACGATAATAATAATAACAACAATAGCGAACAAAACTATAATAATGAAAATAACGTTAATAATTATATTAATAGTTGAAATAATAACGATAATAACGGTAATAACAATAATAATATTTGTAATAATAATAGTAATAATAATAATCATATTTACGATAATAACGATAATAATAATAGTTATAATAACATTATAACAATATTAACGATAACAATGATAATAACGATATCTATAATAGCGATAATAAAGACAACAATAATAACAATAATAATATCTATAATAACTATAATAACGACAATAACAATAATGACGATAAAAACATTAATAATAAATAAGGTAATAACGATAATATCGATAATAATAATAATAATAATAACAGTAATATTAATAATAAAAACGATAATAACGATAATAACGATAATAATAATACTAATAATAGAGAAAGGAACGATATTATATATAATAACGATATTAATAATAACGATAATAACTATAATAACAAAGAAACGAAAATAATAATAACAATATAACTGATATTCTTGATAATAATAAATATAATAATATCACTAATAACAATAATAAAGATATTAACGAAAATAATGATGACGAAAATAACGGCAGAAAAAATAATAATAATAATAATAATATCGATAATAATTATAATGACGTCAATAGTAATAATAAAAATAACATTAATAATAATAACGATAATGACGATAATAATAATAGTAATAATAACAATAATAACAATAATAACGATAATAAAGATAATAATAATAATAACGACATTAATAACTATAATAAATATAATAAAGATATGGTATTAACGATAATGACGACAATAGTAGTAATAGTAATAAGGATAATACCGATAATAACGGCAATAAAATTAATAATAATAAAGATAAAATCTATAAGAATAATACTAATAAGAACAATAACAACGATAATAACGATAATAACAATAATCACTATGATAAAAATAGTAATAATAAAGATAATAAGGATGTAAATGATTCTAACGATTATGATGGTAAGGACGATAATAATATTAATAATAATAAAAACAATAGTGACATTCACGATAATTAAGATAATATTAGAAGAAATAATAACAATATTAAATGTGATAAACATAATAACGATAATAACAATAATAATAGTAGTAATAAAAAAAGTAATAACAATAATAACGATAAAATCGAATTTAACGATAATAATAATAATGATAATATGGATAATAATAATAAATATAATAATGATAATAAAGATTACAGAGATAATAATAATTATAGAAATAATAACGATATTATAGATACTAATGACAAAATAATAATTATAATAATAACGATAATAACGGTAATAACGATAATAAAGATAATAACGGTAATATCGACAATAATAAATACGATAATATCGATATCAGAGATAATAATAATAACAATATTAAAGATAATATCAATAATAATGACAACAAAATTGACGATAATATCGATAAAAATAATAACATTCATAACAGGAATAACGATAATAACGATAATATCGTTAAAAATAATAACGATAATAAAGATAATAGCGATAAAATCAATAATAATATTAACGATAATATTGACAATATAGAAGATAATAATGATAATAATTTTAAAACGATAATAATTATCATAATAATAGTAGAAATAACGTTAATAACGATATTAAAAATATAAATAATAACCATAATATAGATAATAATAATAAAATTAATAACGCTAATAACGATAATAATGATAATAATATTATTAATAATAACGATAATAACGATTATATTGGAAATAACAAAAATAACAATATCGAAAATAACGATAATAAGGGTAATAACGATAATAATAATAGTAGTAATAGTAGTAATAATAAAAATGACAATTACGATAATAACGATAGTAATAATAGATATAATAACATTATAACAATAATAACGATAAAAACGATAATAACAATATTCATAATAACGGTAATAAAGACAATTATAATAACTATAATAATATTGATAATAACTATAATAACGATATTAAACATAATGACGACAATAGCAATAATAATAATAACAACAAAAACAATATTAACGATTATAATTTTAATAACAATTACAAAAATGACGTTAAAATGCGGTAACAACGGTAATGATGATAATAACGATAATAACGATAATAACAATGATAATAATAGTAATAATAAAGATAATAACGATGTAAAATATTCTAACGATAATAATAATAACAACAATAATGATAATAACGATTTTGATGATAAGAACGATAATAATATTAATAATAATAAAAATAATAACGACAATAACGATAATAAGGATAATAATATTATTAATAATAACAATATTATGAATAATAACTATAAGAACGATAGTAAAAATAATAATAGTAGTAATAAAAAAAGGAATAATTATAATATCGATAAAAACGATTTTAACGATAATAATAATGACGATAATTACGATAATATCGATAATAATAATAACAACATTAAGAATAATATCGATAATAATAATAAGAATAAAAAATTTAATACCGAAAATAACGATTAAATCGTTAATAATGATAACGATAATAATGATAATAACGATAAAACAATAACGATATTAAAGATAATATTGACAACATTAAAGATAATAATTATAATAATATTAAAACGGTAATAATTATCATTGTAATAGTAGTAATAACGATAATAACGATATTAAAAAAAAATAATAACGATAATATAGATAATAATAATAAAATTAATAACGTTAATGACGATAATAACGATAATAACGATAATAACGATATTAAACATAATGACGACAATACCAATAATAATAATAGCAACAAAAACAATATTAACGATTATAATTTTAATAACAATTACAATAGTGACGTTAAAATGCGGTAACAACGGTAATGATGATAATAACGATAATAACGATAATAACAATGATAATAATAGTAATAATAAAGATAATAACGATGTAAAATATTCTAACGATAATAATAATAACAACAATAATGATAATAACGATTTTGATGATAAGAACGATAATAATATTAATAATAATAAAAATAATAACGACAATAACGATAATAAGGATAATAATATTATTAATAATAACAATATTATGAATAATAACTATAAGAACGATAGTAAAAATAATAATAGTAGTAATAAAAAAAGGAATAATTATAATATCGATAAAAACGATTTTAACGATAATAATAATGACGATAATTACGATAATATCGATAATAATAATAACAACATTAAGAATAATATCGATAATAATAATAAGAATAAAAAATTTAATACCGAAAATAACGATTAAATCGTTAATAATAATAACGATAATAATGATAATAGCGATAAAACAATAACGATATTAAAGATAATATTGACAACATTAAAGATAATAATTATAATAATATTAAAATGGTAATAATTATCATTGTAATAGTAGTTATAACGATAATAACGATATTAAAAAAAAATAATAACGATAATATAGATAATAATAATAAAATTAATAACGCTAATAACAACAATAAAGATAATAATATTTTTAATAATAATGATAATAACGATTATAATGTAAATAATAATAATAACAATATCGATAATAACGATAATAACGACAATAATATTAATAATATAAACGTAAATAGAGATAATTACTATTTCAAAGATAATAATAATAACAATAATAACGATAAAGACGATATTAACGATAATAACAATAATAATACAGATAATAACGATATTAACGATGGAAACGATAATTGTGATAATAGAGATAAAAATAATAATAAGAGTAGCAATAGTAACGATAATAACAATAATTATAAGAACAGTAATAACGATATTGAAGATATTAACGACAATGATAATAACAATCATAATGATAACAACGATAATAACGATAATAGTAATCATAATAATAACGAAAATAAGGATTATAACGATAACAACTATAATAATAATAATAATAATAATGACAGTAACGATATTATCGATATTGACGATAATAACAATAATATCGATAAGAATAATAAGATATTAACGATTAGAGAAATAACAATAATATCTATAGTAACAAAAGTAACGATAATGACGATAAAAACAATAACAATAATAACGATAAAAACGATATCAACGATAACAGCGATAATAATGATAATTACAATAATAATAACAATAATAACGATAATAACAATTATAGTGAGAACATTAACAATGATAATAAAGGTAATAACTTTAATTAATCTTAAAATAGTAATAACTTTTAATAATTAAATAATAACAACATTATTAATATTATAACTGTAATAATTATAATAATAATAAAAATAAAAACGATATCAAAACGATAATAAAAATATTTATAATAATAACGAAAAGAAAGATAATCACGATGAAAGCGATGATAATAATAACAATAATAATGATAATAATGATAATAACGATAATAATAATAATAATAATATCGATAGTAACAATAATCACGATAATGATGATAATAATAGTAATAGTAATAACGAGTATAAGGATAATAACCATAATAACGAAAAAAGTAATAAAATTAAAAACGATACTTACAGTAATTACAACAATAATTATTGAAATAATAAAGATAAATACGATAATAAAAATAATAATAATAACGTTAATAACGATAAAAGCAAAAATTATAATTACGATAATAACCTTAATAACGACAATAGAAATATAAATAATAACGATAATAACGATTATAACGATAATAAGAATATTAATAATATTAACGATAATAACGATAATAAGGATAATAATAGGAGTAATAATTTCAATAATAACAATATTACAGATAATAACGATAATACCGATAATAATAATAATAGTAATAATAACAATAATAATCATAAAATTAATAACGATTAAAACGGGAATGACGATAATTATAATAGTAATAATAACAATTATAAGGATAATTACGGTAACATCAATAATAATAATTACAATAATGACGTTAATAACTACAATAATCATAATAATAATAATGATATTATCGATAATAAAGACAAGAACGATTGTAATAATAATTATAATAATGATAATAACGAAAATAGAAATAATAACTGTAACAATAATAACAATAATAACGATAATATTGATATCAACGATAAAAACGATATTAACAATAATAATACTAATAAAAGGGAAAATTAAAACGATATTAACGATAATAGCGATAATAATACTAACTATAATAATGATAATTACAATAATAATTAAAATACTGATAATAATAATAATAATAATAACAATAAATAATAATAGCAATAAATAGCGATAATAACGGAAATAAAATTATCAATAATAACGATATTGACGAAAATAATAATAACAATAATAACGATAACAACGTTAATAACATTATTAAAAATAATAATGATAACGAAACTAAGAATAATAACGGTGTAAACGATTATAATAATAGTAAGAATAATATCGATGATAACGATTATAAAGATAATAATAATAATAATAATAACGATAATAACAATAATAACGATAATAATAAAAATAATAAAAACTTTAATAACGATATCAATGATAATAATGATCATAACGATAATAATAATACCGATGTTACCGATAATTTCTATAATAATAATAACTATATTAACGATATGAACGATAATACCATTAACAATATTAATCTTATTATCGATAATAATAGTAATAATAATAAAGATATCAACGATATTAACGATAATAACGATAAAAAAATAGCAATTATATCGATAATAAAAATAATAAAGAAAATAACAAAAATAATGTTAATGACAATAATTATAATAGTAATAATAAAAATAAAAACAAAAAAATATAGATAATAGCATTAATAATAACAATAATAACGATAATAACGATAATAATAGAAATAATAATTACAATATTAACAATAATAAAGATAATAATGTTAATACTAGTAGCAATAATAACAATAATAACAGTATTAAGAATAATAACGTTAATAACGATAATAACAGTAATAATAATAACTATAATAAGGAAAATATCGAGAATAATGGTAAACATAATGACAATAATAAAGACAATAACGATTAAATCTATAATAATATTAACGATAATAACGATATTAACGTTAATACCGAGATAAACGATAATAACGATAATCATAATAACGATAATAGCGATAATACCGATATTAACGATAATAAAGAAAATCATAATAACAATAATATCGATAATAACGATAATAAAATAACGATAATATCGATAATAAAGATTACAACGACAATGATAATAATAATAAGAATGATAACGATATTAACGATATAAGGATAAATAAATCATTAATAATAATAATAATATCAATAATAACTATAATAACTATAATAACGGTACTAATAATAACGATAATAACGTTAATAACGGTAATAAAGATAATAAAGATAATAATAATAAGATTAATATCAATAATATCGATAATAATGATAAAAACGATAATAACGATAAATACAATAATAACGAAAATAATAATATCAATAATAATAATATTAATAACAAAATAAAGATAATAAAGATAATAATAATAATAATAATAACGATAATAACGACAATAATTATAATATTAATAGCGATAATAATAATACTATACAACTATCGATAATAATAATAAGAACATTAACGATAATATCAATAATAATAATAATACTTATAATAATAACAATAATAACGATAAAAAAATAAATAACGAAAATAACGATAAAATAATGATAATAATAATGACAATAACGACGATAATACCAATAATATTAATAATGATAATGACGTTAATAATAATAATAATAACGATAATAACGATAATTACGTTAATACCGAAAAGAATAGTAACGATAATGAAGGTAATAATAATATTAGTTACGAATATAACGATATTTACGATAACATTTATAATAATAATTAACAAGATAACAGAGATATTAACGATAAATCGATATTAATAATAACGATACAAAGGATACTAACGGTGAAAACGATTATATTAATAACAATAATAACGATAATAAGGAAAATAAGAATAACGATAAGGACGGTAATAATAATAATAATAAAAATAATAACGATAATTACGATAATAATGTCAACAATAATAAGGATAATAAATATAATAGTAGTAATAATATTAACGATAATAACAATATTTACGATAGTAATAATATTAATAATAATGATAGCAACGAAATTAACGATTAAATCGATATTAATAATTACAATAATAACGATATAACTACATTAATGGTAATTACGATAATAACGTAAATAATAATAGTAATAATAACGATAATAAAGTTAATAACGACAATAATAATAATAATAATAATAATAATAATAACGATAATAATAATAACGATAATAACGATATTAACGATAATAATAATAAAAATTATAATAAAATAAAATAATAACAATAATAATAATAATAATATAAATTATAGCGATATTAACGATAATAACGGCATTAATAATAACGAAAGTTAGGATAATAACGATGACAATAATAAAAATGAAATCAATAATAACGGTAATATCGATAATAATAATAACGATAATAACGATAATAATGTTCATAAGGGTAATAATAATAATAGTATTAACAACTATAACGGTAATAACGATTATATAGATGGTAATAAAAATAATAATAACAATAATAAAATTAATAACAGTAAGCGGTAATAAGGATAATCATGATGACAATAATAAAGTTAATAACGATAAGTATTATAATGCCGTTAATAATAATAATAATAATAATAATAACAATTATTACGGTAATAAAGTTAATAATTATAACAATAATATCGATGATATCGGTAATAACGACATTAATAACAACAATAATAATACACATAATAACTATAATTCCGATGATAACAATAATAGTAACTATAATAATAACAACAATAACGATAATTACTTTAATAATAATAAAATTAATAATAATAATTACGATCATAAAGATAAAAATAATTACGAATAATATAGATGACAAAAATAATATTAATAATAATAATAATAATAACAATGACAATAAAAATAATAAAAATAATGACGATAATAACGACAATAACGGAAATAATAAAAACAATAATTTTGA
Source organism: Vespa crabro (assembly GCF_910589235.1). Taxonomy (NCBI): domain Eukaryota; kingdom Metazoa; phylum Arthropoda; class Insecta; order Hymenoptera; family Vespidae; genus Vespa; species Vespa crabro. The sequence continues at coordinate 5,574,834 of NW_025813595.1, forward strand.
TAATAACGATAATAATAATAGTAATAATGATAATACAAAATAATAACGTTAGTAGTAATAATAATAATGACGAAAATAGCTATAATAACGTTAATAAATATATTAATGAAAACAATAAAAAAGATAATAACGGTAATAAAGATAATAATAATAATAATATCGATATTAACGATAATAACGATAATAATAATAGTAATAATAACGATAATTACGATAATAAAGGTAATAATAATAATAATAATAAAAACTGTAATAACGATAATAACGATAATCATAATAATAATAATATCTATAGTAATAATAACAATAATAAGCCTGTAAATAATAATAATAATAATGACGATAATAACGACAATAACGATAATAATAATAAAATAAATAACGATAATTACGATAATAACGGTAATAATTATAGCAATAGTAACGATAATAACGATAATATTAGTACTAATAATAATTACAATACTAACGATATTAACGATTATAATACTATTGATAATGACGATAATAATAATAATTATAATAAAGATATTAACGATAATAACGATAATAATGATAATAACGATAATAATAATAATAATATGAATTATTACTATAATAACGATTATATTCAAATAAATTATAATATTAACAATAATAACGATTGTAACGATAATAACGATAATAACAATAATGACGATAATAATAATAATAATAACGATAATATCTATAATAACGGTATTAATGATATTTATAATATTAATAATAAAGATAAAAAAGTTATTAATAGTAGTAATAAAAACACTAATAACAACAATAACGATCATAGCGATAATAATGATAATGAAATAATTCTTTTTTTTATTTCTTATTTTTTTTGACGGTCTGTGAATGCCAATTTTTACGTATTGATTTAGGGTCCCTGCCCGCTAGAGGAACCCTTTACCATTTGGTTCCCCGTTATAGTCCCTGGAGTGTCGGGCTCATCATTGGAATAGATACTACCGACTAAACGCATTTCCATCCTAGTGGCATAGTGAAACCATTCCTGCACCGCTTTGTAGCATTACTTCGGGATGACACCACTGCCTCATGTCCCTAAACTGGTCTCTCTCATTCGGTTCTAAGTGGCGGCAACGTTAGTGGCACGTCTATGGGCCATCCATAAACATTTTCTTCTTGCGTAAGATTTCCCTAACGTAACAGGCCACCCTGTTCCACTTCTTCTGCCCTCGCAGCATTTCCTCGACATTGTTGTCCAGCGAGATGTCCCTAAGCTCCTGTTCTAAGGCAAGTCATTCGGCGCTCTACCGGGTACATATGAAGAACGTGTGGTGTGCATCTTCTTTGAACGAATCCCCATAGGGGCAGTTGCCGTCTGCTACTTTCCCCATTTTTGCGAGGAAGGGGAGGAACAGGCCATGCCATGTTAAGAATTGTGTGAGGTAGAAATTTACCTCACCCGCCTTTCGGATTATCCAGTTGTCAAGTCGACCGTTGAGTCGGGCAGTCCATCTGCCCCTAGGTTCCTGCTCCCATCTGCTTTGCCAGGCCTCGATGCTGTTAGACCCGGCTTTCTACGATTCCTCCTCCTTCCCCAGAACGGGCTTCTGCTGATGGACGAATTGTCTCTCCTTGGCTAGTAGGTCGATCGGGATTACCCCGATGACAACTAGCACTGCGGGCTTTGAGACCGTGCTGTAGGAGCACGCGATTCAGAGAGTGCTCCTCTTGTGTACCGCGACTATGCGCTTCCGATATTTCTCTTATCGCAACGCCTCGGCCCATACTTCCGCGACGTATAGCATTACTCCATCGGCGGGACGCATCAGTAGTCGCCTAATGCACGGCCGTGGACTGTGGACATTGGCCAAGAGTGTGCCCAGAGTGGATACAACATTTGCCGCCTTGTCGGATGCCATTATTATATGATCTCCGTAACTGAATTTGCAATCGAGCATTACTGCTAGGTACCTGACGGACGGCTTATTCTGGACCGTCGCGTTTCCTACGGTGAAGCTGCGCAAGGTGTTGATGCGCTTCTTCGTTAGTATCACGATCTCTGTTTTGTGGGCTGCTAAGGATAGCCCATGCTCTTCCATCCATATGATGACTCTGCGCATGACCTGGTTGATCAGCAGCTGTGCCCCCTCCGCGTCTCTTGCTGTTATGACAACTGCAATGTCATCTGCGTACCCAACCAACAAAGCACCTTCAGGGACTGCCATATGGAAGATACCATCGTTGATAATATTCCAGATATCCGGTCCTAGTATGGAACCCTAAGCTGACCGCGATGTCAACTCCAAGCTTTTTGGACCATCGCCAGTATTGTATTCAAGGAAGCGCTTGTTCAGATAATCCTCGAGTATTCGAAGTATGTACCCCGGAACTCTGAAATTACGTTCCAGCGCTTCCATTGCCAAGTTCCACCTGATGGAGTAGATGGCATTTCTCTAAGGTGGCCAGCAGACACAAATGGCGGGAATGGTGATTCCCGCGCTCAGTCATTTTTGCGGGCATGACACCCTCCTGAACTGCGTGGATGAAAGATAGGCCGGATCGAAATCCATACTGGCAGGCAGCAAGATCCCCCGCTGCCCTCACAACTGCGTGCAGCCGTGGCCTAAGCAGCTTCTCCAGGAGCTTACATACGAGCATACATATAGGCTTGTATGACGAAGCAGCCTCTGCTGGACCCATGCCCTTGATGATGAGCACAAGTTTCGCTTTCTTCCACGGGGCCGATAAGATGCCCTCCCTGAGGCACATGTAGTACACGTTTAGCAAATGCTCAGGGTGTCTCTGCGAGACGGGTTTAATTACTTCCGCTGGAAGTCCATCAGGACCTGGAGCTTTCAAGTTCCGCATAGAAGATGCGGCCCTGAGTAGCTCTTCTTCCGTAAATTGTGACACCTCTGTTATCGCCAGGCACAGCCATGCTAATCTTTCTCTTCTGCTGTGAGGGGAATACAGTATGCACGATGTATTCCAACGTCCTCGCGTCCTGAGGGATTCCTTGCGTTTGAGTTCCCAGCCTACGAGTGACGATCTAATACCCTAATATTCACGGATTCTTATCGACTTCCAGGCACAGCTACTTCCATCGCCGTCGTTACTAGCAATGATTACCCACTTCAAAGCTTTTTTGGCCGCTTGATACTCTGCAGCAAAGGGAGCAACTTCGAGTTCCCGTCTCTTCGCTCTTTGTGCCAAACGGCGAAGCCTTAAGCACTTCTTAGGAAGATCTGCAATATCGTCCGTCCATCAGTATGCAGGATGCCTCTGCCGTTTCGTGGTCTTGAAAGGATCTCCAACCTTCATCTATGACGGAAAACAGTCTCTCTTAATCCATTCTTGCAATGTTCCAACGGAGAGGTCTTTCCACACTTGTCACGGATGGCCTCCTTTCGTGTACATCGAATAGGATGTACTGATGGTCGCTTCTGGTATAATCCTCAATTACCCGCCAGCTTGTGACTCTTGCCACAAGTTGTTCGATGGCTAGAGTGTTGTCCAGGATCTTCTCCCTGTAGCCAGGCTTACAGAAGGTTGGTGTAGAGTCTGTGTTGAGTATTGATAGCTCTAGTCTCGACGCCAACTTCATGATTCGTCTTCCGCTGGAGTCCGGCCTGGCCTCCCCAATTGGAGAGCTTTGGCATTGATGTCTCCAACCACAATGAAATCCCATTGCATTTTCCACAGCGCGTCTTCCAGATCGTCCAATTTGCACTGGAAGTCGTCTATCCGGTCGTTCAGGGTGAGATATACACTGACATAAGTCGTAGAGTTGTGTCTCACCCAAACGTATCCACATCCGTATCCTTGATCCGACACATGTATATGTCGGGGATCTGGGATCCAGATGGCCACAGTGCCCAATTCGTTTGCGTACCATCCTAATCCTGCTCTGTCCTGGTACTGTTCGCTGATTAAAACGATATCAGCTTGTTTCTCAGAGCAGAACTGAGTTAGAAGGTGGTGCACCGTTCTACTTCTACGAAGATTACCCTGAAGTACTCTCATCCTGTTTTCCTCTTGTGGCTGTGGTATGGGCCTCCTGGAAAGCTTTGCAGGCCCTTGATACCGCCAGGAGCTTCATAAGTTCATCAACGCAATTGAAGCACACAAAGCAAGTAGGCTCGCTGACCTTACAGTCTTTGATCTGGTGCCCCGTGCCGCCGCAGTTATCACAAATCTTACTGCCATCAGTGCACTTGCACGAGGTTCTATAGTGATCATAGTCGAGAGAGCGGTAGCATCGCCTCACTTCTACTCTTCGCCTGACCCTGCAGCTGACGAAGGCGACCAACAATAGGCCGACCTTTAAAAACTTCGCAGCTGCTTCCTCTTCTAGTCTGACGATGGACAGGCGTTGTTGTCTCGCGTTGGGGTTCGTCAATTTAACCTCTAGTTTCCCCGAGTTGTATGGCAGGGTCCTCTTTATGGTCTCCTCGACTTCCACCACCGATGTGCAGCAATCGCAGTCCCGTATCTCCAGCGTAGATCTAGGGTCCAGTTCCGTGATGCTGCTTGTTTCTCTTACTTCATTCCTCAGGGATTCTGCGAATAAGGTCTTGATATGCGCAGTGGTCTTCTTAAGTTCGAAGAGAATCCTTCAAGTTCTGGTCTGTCGGACCGATCTAACATCTACCCCTGTGCCGCTGGTCTTGAAGCGCTGATGGATGCTCCGACTACGTTTGCGTAAGATTTGCCTTGCTCAGGTTTCAGGAAAACCGCGTCCGGACGTGTTCTCTTTCTCGGCCTGTTCTCTGATTTGTTCGGCTTCTTTTTCACCTACTGTGGGTGTTCCGTCACCTTCATCGCTGGAATCTTCTTATCTTTCCTCTTCTTTTCGAACACAGTCCACTTGGTGGCTTCGGACGTCGTCGTCTCTTGCCTCGTTCTTTTGAGGGTTTCTTCAGGCATCCGCGGCGAACTTGTGGCTACTCTCTTAATTGCGCCGACATCAGTTGTAGAATTTGTCCAAGGGTTCTGAGAAACTCGGGCTAGGGTCCTCGCTCCATTATTGAACTTTTTTCGAGATTTAAAAATGAACTCGAGACTCTCTATGACGTCCTCCAGGTCTGGGAGCCCTTGCTTAATCGTGTTGTTAACGTTTGGCTACGTAGTAATAGCTGCCTTCATTTTGGCAAGGAGATCTTTCGCTTGCGGGATTTTCTCACTGTCTCCACCTTATGGTGTCCCCTTCGCAGGCTGGATAAGTGACGTCAGGCCTGACAGCCGCGTACTATCAAACGCCCCTGGCAATCCATTGCCACTCCTCCAAGTGGCTTTCCTCATATCTTACTCTTCCTGGCGCTATAGACACATCGCAGGTCAGGTCGCCAATCTGTGGAGATCTTCCTGATGTGATATCCAGAACTGGAGCCAAGTTGTCTACACCAAGCTCCTGGCAGTTGTTGGATGACTTCGGCGGGTGGCCTGCCCTTACACAATATGACACCATCGTGGGGTGGGTGTCCCTACCAAGCTCTCTTTTAACTATTAATATACTATCCATCATATGAAATATAATTATTGGGAGGCAAGCTCCCCAAAGTAAAGGAAAGGAAAGGAAGGAAGTATGAGAGGGAGAGAATGAATAGAAAGATATAAAAGAAGAACAAAGATAGGAATAGCCGTACAAGAACATTCACACGCCATTCACACAGTCCCTTTTAGTCACCTACTACGACAAGCAGGGAGTACTGTGGGAGTATACTACTTCCCCATACGCAAAGGGAATAATAATAACGATAATAACGATAATATCATTATAAATAATGACGATAATAATATTAATAACAATAATAATAATAATAATAAAAATAACGATAATAACAATAATAACGATAATAACGTTAATTACGATAACAATGTTAATATTAATATCGAAAATAAAGAAAATAACGATGACAACGATAATAATAATAACAATAATAACGGTAATAACAATAATTACGATAATAATAATTATAATAACGTTAATAACGGTTATAACGATAATAACGGAAATAACGATAATATCGATAATAATATTGATAAAAACAAATAATATAGATAATAACCATAATAAAGATAATAATGAGAACGATAATAACCATAATAATAATAATCATAATAACGATAAAAAAGATAGAAAAGATAATAACGATAACAATAATAATAATAATTAACAATAATAAAAATAATAACGACTATAATAATATTAATAATTATATTAATAACGATCATAACGATAATAATGTTAATAATGATAGTAATAATAACAATAATACCAATAATGACGATAATAACAATAATAACGAATATAATAATGGCGATAATAACCATAATAATAATAATAATAATATGAACGCTAATAACGATAATAATGATAATATCGATACTAATAATAACATTATTTACGATTATATCGATAATAATAATAATAGTAATAACAAAAATAAGGTAACAACGACAATAACGATAATAACGATAATAATAATAATAATAATAGTAATAACAATAATTACCATCACAACGATAGTAACGATAATAACGATAATAATAATAACGATAATGATGGTAATAATATTAATAAAAACAATTATAACAATAATTATGATAATAACGATAATAACATATAATAACGACAATAGTAATAATAAAAATCACGATAGTGATGATAATAAGGTAATATTAAAAATAATAATAATAATAACAATAATAACGATTATAAAGGATGTAATGAAAATAAGATTAATAATAGACAAAAGTAATAATAACAACATTAACGGTGATATCGGTAACAATAATAATAATAAAACAATAATAACTGTAACAACGATAATAACGTCTATAATAGTAACAATAATAACGATGAAAACGATAATAGCGACAATAATAATAATTAGTTTAACGATAATATCGATAATAATAATAACAAAATTAACTATAATATCAATAATATTAATATTAGCAATAAAAATAATTATGATAATAACGATAATAACTATAATTACGATAATAACGATAATAATATTAACGATAATAACGTCAATAGCGATTATAAGGATAATAATAATAGTAATAATAACAATAATAACAATAATAAAGATTATAACGATAACAATATTAACGATAATTTCGACAATGTTAATAATAATAAAAACGATAATAATATGAATAATAATAAAGATTATAACGATATTAACGATAGTAAGGATAATAATGATAATAACTAGAATAACGATAATATAGATAATAATAAAAACAATATTAACGAAAATATCGATATTAATAATAATAATAATAATAAAAATAATAACGATAATAACGATAATAACGATTACAATAATAACGATAATAATAATAATAATAATAAGTATAACGATAATAACGAATATAACGATAATAATAATAGTAGTAATAACAATAATAAATGTAATAACGTTAATAACCATAATATAAAAACGACATTAAAAATAATATTGGTAGTAATATTAACAATAATAATAATAATTACGTTAGAAACGATTTTAATGATAATAATAATTACAATAAGAATAATTAAGATAATAATGTTAATAACGATAATATCGATATTAACGATAATAATATTAATAATAATAAAAATAAAGATAATAATGTTATTAACGATAAAGACGATAATAAAGAATGTAACCATAATAACGATAATGATGATAATATCGATAATAATAATAATGATAAAAACATTGTTAAGGATAATAATAATAACGATTATAACAAAAATAAAAATAATAATTATTCGATATTAACAATATTAATGATAATGAGGATCATTATAATAATAATAATAATAATGATTATAACGATATAAAAGATAATAACGATAATAATAATAAAATTAATAATGATAATAACGTCAATAACTAAATTAATAATAGCAATAATAACGATAAAACCGATAATAATGACATTAATAGTAGTAACTACAATAACGATAATAGCAAGAATAATAATTACGATAATAGTAATAATAATAATAGCGATAATAACGATATTAACGATAATAACGATAATAAGAAAAACAATTATAACGATAATATCGATAATAATATTAATAACCATAATAATTATTTTAATAATAGCAATTATAAGGATAATAACGATAATAATATTAATAATAATAATAATAACGAAAGTAATGATTAAATCTATGACATCGGTGTTATAATAATAACAATTACAACGATTATATCGCTAATAACGATAATAATAATAACAATAATGACGATGGAAATAATATTAATAAACCGAAAATAACGAAAATTTCGATATTAATTATAATAATAATAACGTAAATAACGATAATTACGAAATTAATAATGATAATAACAGCAATAATAAAGATAATAAAGAGATTAAAAATAATAATAATATAAATAATAATAATAATATCGATAATAACTATATTAACGATAATAACAATGATAAAAATAATAACAATAATAATGATGATAATAACAATAATATTAATATCGATAATAAAGATAATATCTATAATAATAATAACAATAATAATGATAATAACGATAATAACACTTTTAACAATAATAATAATTGTAATAACAAAGATAATGAAAATATTAAAGATTCTAAAGATAATAATAATATTTATAAGAACAATAATGCATATTATAACCACAATAATAATAATAATTATAACAACGATAATAACGATAATAACGTTAATAATAATAGTAATAATAACAATGATAGCAATAATGACGATAATAACGATAATAAAAATAATAATTATAACGGTAATAATGATATTAATAATAATAATAATGACAATAAAAACGATAATAACGATAATAATGATAATTACGTTAATAACGATCATAAAAATAATAATAATAGTAATATTAATGATAATGACGATATTAAAGATTCTAACGATGATAATAATAAAAATAATAACGATAATAACGATTATAATGATATGAACGATAATAATATTAATAATAATAACAATAATAACGATAATAACGATAAAGATAGTAGCAATAACAAAAATATTAAGAATAATAAATATAATAACGACTATAACGATAATAATGGTAGTAATAATAAGAGTAATAATAATAATAATGATTAAAAAGATTTTAGTGATAATAATCATAACGATAATAACGATATAATCGATAATTATAATAACAATATTTACGATAATATCGATAAGAATAATAGTAATAACAATAATAACGATAATAACGATACTAATAATAATAATAATAATAATAATAATAATAATAATAATAATAATAAAAATAATAACGATAATTACGCTAATAACGATAGTAATTATAACGATAATAACGATAATAGCAATAATAATAATATTAACAATAATAATGACAATATTAATAATAATAATAATAATAATAATGATAATAACGATATTAACGATAATAATAATAATATTAATAATAAAGATAATAACGTTATTAATCATAAAAACGATTTTAACGATTATAATGATAAGATCGATAATTATGTTATTTGAAATAACAATAATAACGATAGAAACGATAATAACGATAATAACGATAATAATAGTACCAAAAATAACAATATTAAGAATAGGAAATATAATAACGGCAATAACGATAATAATGGTAGTAATAATAACAGTAATAACAATAAACACGAATAAAACGATTTTAATGATAATAATATTAATAACGATAATAATTATTTTAATAATAGCAATTATAACGATAATAAGGATAATAACGATAATAATAATAATAATAATAGTAATAACAATAATTACAATAATAACGATAACATCCATAATAACGATAACATCCATAATAACGATATCAATAATGACGATAATGACGGTAATAATAATAGTAATAATTATAATAACGATAATAATAGTAGTAATAATAACAATAATAGCGATAATAAAGAAAATTACGATAATAATATTAACGACAATAACGACAATATTAATAAAAAAAATAACGATAAATACTATAAGTACTAATATAGTATTGATAATAATAAAGAAAATAACGATAATAACGATCATAACTATAATTATAATGATAATAATAAACATAATGAAGATATTCACGACAATAATAATAATTATAATAACTATAATAAAAACGATAATAACGCTAATGTCTATAATAATAATATTAATAATAACAATAGTAACGATAATAACAATAATATCGATAATAACGACGATAATAATAATAATAGTAATAACAATAATGTCGATAATAAAAATAATATCAACAATAATAATAACAATATTAACGATAATATCGATAATAATAATGATAATAATAACGCTAATGAAGATAATAACGACAATAATAATATTATTTATAACTATAATAATAACGAAGATGTCGTTATTAAAGATAATAATAATAGTAATAATAAAAATAATAGCAATAAAAAGATAATAACGACATTATTAATAAAAATAATAATGTTAATAACGATAATATCGACCAAAATAATTGGAATAATAACAATAATAAAGATAATAGCGATAATAAAAAAATAACGATAATAATAATAACGATAGTAACGCTAATAACAATAATAACGATAAAAGTAGTATTAATAATAACAATAATAACGATAATAAAGGTTATAACGATTATAATATTAACGATAATAACGACAATATTAATAATAATAATAACGATAAATACTATAATAACTATTAAATTATTGATAATAATAAATATAATAACGATATTAACGATTATACCGATAATAACGGTAATAACGATAATATAGATAATAATAATAACAATAATAGCGATAATAACGATATTAATAATAGTAATAAAAATAAATTTAATAACGATAATAGAAATAATAATATTAACGATAATAACGACAATAAAGATAACAATATTAAGAATAATATATAAAACAATGATATTAACGTTAATAATGTTAATTATAATTACAATAATAATGATAACAATGATAATTATGATAATAACCATAATAACTATTTAACAATAATAATAATAATAACGATAAAAGATATAATAATGGTAACGTTAATAAAGATAATAAAGATAATAATAAAAAAAATAATTACGATAATAACGATATGAATGATGATATCGGTAAAAATAATAACATTAATAAAGATAATAAATGTAATAAAAATAAAAATAATTTCGATAATTATGATATTAATGGGGATATCGAAAAATGTAATAACAACAGTAACATTAATAACACTAATAACGATAATTAATAATGAAAATTACGATAATATTGATAATAATAATAATAATAATGACTGTAGTAACGACGTTAAAAATAATAATAATGACGAAAATAACGATAATGACGATAATAATAACAATAATGAAATAATAACGATAATAAAGATAATAACAATAGTAATAGTATTAATAATAATAAAAACCACAATAATAACGATAATAACCTTAAGAATGATAACAATAATAACGATAATAACGATATTATAGCTAATTATAACAACTTTAATAACTATAATAACGATTTTTATAAGAATAATAATAATAATAACAACAAAAATATCGATCATAACGATATTAATAATTACGATATTAACGGTATTAAAGTTAATAACGATAAATGATAATAGTAATAATAATAAAGGTTATATCGATATTAAAGATAATAACTATTATCATAATATTATTAATAACGTTAATAAAAATTATAATGATAATAACGATAATGACAATAATAATAACATCGATAATAACAATTACAACGACAATAATAATAAAAATAATAACTATAATAATAATAATAATAGTAATAACGATAATTACGATAATAACGATAGTAATAACAACAATAATAACGATAAGAATAATAATAATAATAATAACAATAAAAACGAAGTGTAATAATGGTAACAATAATGATGATAATAACGATAATAACGATAATATTAACAATAGAAATAAAAATAACATCGATAATAACGATAATGCGATAAGAATAATATTATTAGCGATAATAACGATAAAAACAAAAATAACAATATTCATAATAATTAATATATCCATAATAACGATAATAAAGATAACAATATTAACGTTAATAAAGATAATTTCTATTATAAAAATAACTATAATAAAGATAATAATAATATTAATAATAAAAATAATAACAATTATAGCGTTAATAATATTAATAATAAAGATGATACCGATATTAACGATATTAATGATAATAATAATAACTATAATAAGGATAATAACGACAATAACGATAATATCATTAATAATAACAATAATAATAATATTAATAATAACGATGAATACGATAACAACGATAATTATAGTATTAATAATAACAATATTTACAATAATAAGAAAAATAATAAAATCAAAGACAATAAAAACTAGAATAACGTTATTAACGATAACGATAATAACGATAATAACAATAATCATGATAATAAAATAATTACAATAATAACGATAATAAAGATAATTGTAATAATAGTAATAACTATAACATCGATAAAGAAGATAATCTTAACATTAGTAATAACGGTAATAAGGATAATAACGATAATAGTAATAACAAAAAAAGCGGTAATGATATTGATAATAACGAAAATAATAATAATAATAATAACAATAAAACTGATAATAAGTGTAATAATGGTAACAATAATGATGGTAATAAAGATAATAACGTTAATATTAATAACAGAAATAAATATAACATCGATAGTAACAAAAATAAGATAATAATAATATTAATAGCGATAATAATGATAAAAACGAAAATAACAAAATTCAAAATAATTATATTAGCAATAATAACGATAATAAAGATAACAATATTAACGTTTATAACGATAACATCGGTAATAATAATAACAAAAATATAGATAATAACGATAATAAAAATAATAAAGATAATAAAAATAATCATAATAAAATTAATAAAGATTATCGAAAATAATGATAATAACGATAATAATAATAACAATAATAACTATATAAAAAATAATAATAATATACGATAACAAAGATAACAACAACAATAATAATAGAAAACTAAGGAAAATATGGATAATAACGATAACAGCGTCAGGAAAAATAATAATATTTTCGATAATAACTATAATGACAATAATAATATTAACGTTAATATCGATAATAACATTAATAATACTAGTAGTAGTAATTATAATAACGGTGATATCTATATTTATAAAAACAATAGTAACGATAGAATCGTTAATGTCAATTATTATGGTAATAATAATAACAAAAAAAACAATAATAACAAAAATAACAATAATATTAATGACGATATTAACGATAATAACGATTATAGTAATAACGATATTAACGACAATATTAATAATAATAATAACGATAATAATGTTATTAACCATAATAATGATAGTAATAATATCGATAATAACTATAATAACGATAGTAATGATAATGATTTTAACAATAAAAACGATTTTAAATATTTTAACGATATTAATAAGTATAATAACGATAATAACGATACTAATAATAATAATAATAATAATAATAATAATAATAATAATAAAAATAAAAACAATAATTTGTGTAATAACGATAATAATATTGGTAATGTTAAGAATAATAACAATAATAACGATAATAACGATTATGACGATAACAATAATATTGATAATATTGTCAATAGTAATAATAATAATAATAACTATAAGATCGATATTAACGATAATAACTATAATAACGATAATAACTATAATACCGATAATTACGACAATAACGACAATAATAATAACGATATTAACGATAATAATGATAATAATAAAAACATCATTAATAACGATATAAAAGAAAATAGTAATAACAATAGTAACGAAAACAACGATAACAACATTAATAATAATAATAATAATATCGAAAGTAATTAAAATAACGGTGACAACTATAATATTAATAACAATAATAACGATAATAACGATAATAACTATAGTAATAATACTAATAATAACGATAATAACGATATTAATGGCAATATGGATAATAACAGTAATATTAATAGTCATATTAAAGATAATAACGATAATAACATTACTAACGATAATAGCGATACTAATATTAACATTATTAAGGATAATATCGTTAAAAATTATAACAACAAAAACAATAATAACGATAATAAATATAATAAAATTTATAATAATAACGATAATAATGATAATAACGATAATAACCATGATAATAATAGTAATAATAAAGGTAATAACGATAGAAAAAGTTTCTAACAATGATAATAATAACAACAATAACGATAATAGTGACTATGATGATAAGAAAGATAATAATAATAATGAAAATAAAAATAATAACGAAAATAACGATGATAGTCATAATAATAAAAGTAATAATAACAATATTAAGAATAGTAACTATTATAACGATTATAACGATAATAGTAGGATTAATAATAACAGTAATAAAAATAATAACGATAATAACAATTATAAAAAGTTAACGATTATAATATTAACGATAATAACGATAATAACCATAATAATAATAATAATGAAGATAACAACGATATTAACGATAATAATGATAGTAATAATAACAATATAATTATAATAACGATAACAATGATAATACCGATAATAATTATAATTACAATAATAATAACAAAAATAACAATAATATTGATAATAAGGTTATTACCGATGATAATGATAATTATAATATTCATAATTACTATAATAAGGATATTATCGATAATAATAATAACGATAATAACGATAAGAATAATGACGATGATAACGATAATAATAATAATAATACTAATAACGATAATATCTATAATAATGATACTAAAAAATAACAATAATAATTATAATAATAGAAATAACGATTATAACGATAATTAAAATTACATTAAAGACGATAATTATGATAATTACGATAATAATGAAAGGAATATAAACAATAACAATAATAATGAATAAATTATAATAACGATAATAAAAATTATAATAATGATATCAAGGATAATTATAATAATAATAATAACAATAACACTATTAATGATAGTGACGATAATAATCATAACAATAAGAACGAAAATAACTATAATAACGATAATAAAAATAACAATAAAAAAAACGATAATATCGATCATAACTGTTATATTATTTATAATAACGATAATAACGATTAAAAGGAAAGTAACTATAATAACAATGATAATAATAACGTTAAAAACTATAATAAAGTTAATAACGATAAAAATAGTAAGAACAATAACAATAATAACGATAATAATAAAATTTATAAAGCCAATTATGATAACAACGAAAACAATAACAATAATTTTAAATATTATAACGATAATAACGATAATAATTGTAGTAATAATAATAATAATAATAACGATAATAACGTTAATAACGAAAATAACGATTATAATAATAAAGATAATATCAATAATATCGATAATAATGATAGCACTATTAACGATAATAACGATAAAAATAATAATAATAACAATAGTAACGAAATTAACGATAATAACGATAATAACGGTAAAAGCGATAATAACTATAATAATAATATTGTTAACATAGATAATTACGATATTAACGATATTAACGATAATAATAATAGTAATAATAAATATGATAACGACATTAACAATAATAGTAATATTAATAATAATAATAATAACAAAAATAACGATATTAAAGACAAACATAGTAGTAATAATAACAATAATAACAATAATAACGATAATGTTGTTAGCGATAATAATAATAATAACGACAATGATTATAATAATAACAAAAATTCTATCGTTAAAAACGATAATAATAATAGTAATTGTAATAATAATAGCAATAATAACGATAATAAAAGTAATTATAATAACAATAATAACGACAATAATGATAATAGCGAATAACAATAATAATAATCATAACGATAATAACGAAAATTACGATAATACTGATAATAACAATAATAATTGTAACGATAATAACGTAATAGTAATAATAGTAATTACTATTATAAAGATAATATCGATAATAATAATAATTATTATAATTAATATAATAACGATATAAACGATAAGCTCAATAATATTAATAAAAACAATAAAGATAATAACGATAATAAAGATATCAATGATAATAATGATAATAACGATAATGATAATAACGATATTACCGATAATTTCGATAATAATAATAATAATATTATCGATAATATCGATAATACCATTAACAATATTACAGTTATTATTGATAATAATTGTAATAATAATAAAGATAACAACGATATTAACGATAAAAACGTTAAAAAAAATAACAATAATAACAATAATAAAGATTATAATGATAATAACGATAATAATATTTATAACAATAATTATAATACTGATAATAAAGATAATAACGATAATATAGATAATAACGTTAATAATAATAACAATAATAACAATGTTAACGATAATATCGATAATAATAGAGATAATAATAGTAATATTAAAAAAAATACTAAGAAAATAACGATTTATCTATAATAACGATATTAATAACTACGATAATAGCGATAATAATAATAATGAAAACAGCAATAATGACCTTAATAAAGATAATAACGATAATAATGGTACGATAATAACGATAATAGTAATAATAATATCGATAGTAATAATAATTACAATAATGAAGATAATAATGATTATATAATAACGATAATGAGGATGATAAAATAACTATAATAGCACTAATAACGATAGTAATTATAATAATAATAGCAATAATAACGATAACAACTTTAATAACATTATTGATAATAATAATGATAACGAAACTAAGAATAATAACGGTGTAAACGATAATAATAATAATATAATAATAAGAGATAATATTAATAATGATAATAATAAGAGCAATAATAACGATAATAACGATAATAATGATAATAATAGTTGTAATAATTACAATATTAACAATAATAAAGATAATAATAATAATAATAATAATATAAATAATAACGATAAGGACGATAATAATAATAGTCATAATATCTATAATGACACTAATAACGGTAACAACAAACAATAATATATACGAAAATATCGATAATATTGATAATGGTAAAAACACTAATAAAAATAATAACAATATTAATGATAATAATAACAATAATACTAACAAAAATAATAACGATAATGACGATAATAACGATAATAACGATAATTGCGATTATAATAAAATGATTATAATAAAAATTAGCGATAAAAACGATAATTTTACTAATAATAATAACGATAATAACGATATTTACGATAACAATAATAATAATAATAAATATAACAACGATGTTAACGATAATAACTATAATGGAAATAACGATAATTATGATAATAACGATGTTAACGTTAATAATAGTAAGGATAACGATAATGTCGATAATAATAACTACACTATTAACGATAATTTAGATAATAATAATAATAATAAAGATAATAACTGTATCAACGATAATAACGATAATAACGATATTAATAACAATAAAACTAATAATAATAATAAGGGGTAATAAAGATTATAACGATAATGATGATAATAACAATAATAATAAATGTAATAATAAAGATAATAATGATAATATAAAAAATAAGGATAATAATAATAACAATAATAACGATAATAACGATATCAATGATAATAACGACAATAGTAATAATAGTAATAATAATTAAATCGATAATAACGATTATAATAATAATAATAATAACAATATTAAAGATAACAACGACAATAATAATAATAATAATAATAATAATAATAATAATAATAATAATAATAACGATAATATCGATAATAACAATAGTAATAATATTATTAATAACAACAATAACAATAATAACGATAATAAGGATAATAATAAATACGATAAAGTCGATAATATCGTCAATAGTATCAACAATATTAATGAAATTATCGATAATAATATTAACAAAATTAACGATATTATCGATAATAATAATAACATTATTAACGAAAATATATATAAAAATCATAACAATAATAATAATTACAGTAATAAAGATAATACCGATAATAACAGTGATAATAATAATAACGATAATAAGGTTAATAACCATAATAGTAGAAATAATGATAAAGATAACAACGATTTTAATGATAATAATGACAGTAATAATAACAATATTGGCGATAATAACGATGACAATTATAATATCAATAATAGCGATAATAACAATTATAATCCTAATAACTATATTAATATTTATAATAATAACAATAATACTGATAATAACGATAATAACGATAATAATAGTAGTAATAATAACAATTATAACACTAAAAACATTAAAATCGATAATAACGATAATAATAGTTTAATAATAACAATAATAACATTAATAGCGATAATAAGGTTATTAATGATAATATCGATAATTATAAATACCATATTAACAATAATAACGATATTATCAATGATAACAATAACGACAATAACGATAATGTCGATGATAATAATAACAGTATTTACGTTAACATCGATAATAATAATAATAATAACATTAACAACGATAACAACGATATTAACGATAATAATAATAATAATAAGAATAGTAATAATAATAACGTTAATTACGATAAAAACGATAATTATAATAGTAATTATTACGCTAATAGCATTAATAACGATAATAATGTTAATAATAAATACGATAATATCGATCATTTCGATAATAATATTAACAATATTTACGATTATATCGACAAAAATAATATCAATAATAACAATAATAAAATTAATAATATTAATAACGATAATAATAACATTATTATTCACAACAATAATAACGATAAAAACGATAATAAAAATAAGAACCATAATAACGATAATAGTAACATTATTACTAACAATAATAATAACGATAATAACGATATTTACGATTATAATAATAACAATAATAAAGAAAAGAACGATTAATCTATAATAACAATATTAATAATGCCGATAATAACTATAATAACGATGTAACGATAATAATTACAAAAATAATAACGATAACATTGATAATAATAATAATAATATTAATAGCAATAATATCGATAATGAAGAAAATAACGATAATAATGATAATGAAAATAACGATAATAGTAATAATAATAATATCAAAAATAACTATAATTACGATAACGCCTATAATAACGATAAAAATAATAACGATAATGAAGATGATAATAATAAGTATAATAACGTTAATAACGATAATAATAATCTTAATAATACCGATAGTAACGATATCAATGATAATAACGATAATAACGATAGTGACGACAATAATAATAATTATAATAACGTTAAAGGAGATAATAATTATGTCAACGATAATAATAATAACAATAATACCAATAAAAACGACAGTAACGTTAATAATAATATTTAAAAAAACGATAATAAGGATAATAATAATAATAACAATAATAAAGATTATAACGACATTAATAAGAATAAAAATAATAATAATAATAATATAATCGATGATAACGATAATAACTATAATAATAATATTATTCATGACATTAATACCATTAATAACGGTAATAAGTATAATAATATATACGATAAAGTCGATAATATCCATAAAATGATTAACAATTTTAGCGATAATATCAATAATAATAATAACAATATTAACGATAATATCGATAAAATTAAAAACAATATTAACAATAATATCTTAAAAATAATAATAATAATAATAATAAAAGTAATAACGATAGTAGAGATAACAACTATTATAATAATAATAACGATAATTAGGATAATAACGTTAATGAAAATAATTATAATAAAGATAACAACGATTTTGACGAAAGTAGCGATAATAATATTTACAATAAAAAAGATAATTACGATAATAATGATATTAGCGATAAAAATTATAATAATGATAACAATAATAACGATAATAACGTAATTAATAATAACAATAATAACGATAATAATGATAATTACGATAATAATAATTATAATAACGAGAATAACGATACTAACAATAACAATAATAGCGATATTAAGGATAATATTGATAATAATATTAGAAATTATAACGATAACAAACGACAATAACGATAGTAAAGATAATAATATCTACAATAACGATAATTACAATAATAATAATAGTAACGATAATAATAATAATAATAATATCGATAAAGACAATAAGGATAATAACGGTAATTATAATAATAATAAAGATAATTACGATAATAACGATAATAATAATAACAATAATAACGATAATAACGACATTCACGATAATAATATCTACAATAGTAACAATAATAACGATAATAATGATAACAAGGAAAATAATTATAATAATAATATCAACTGAAACGATAAAAATGGTAATACTTACGATAATAACGATAATAACGTTAATAACGATATTAACCATAATAAAATTAATAAATATATTTACGTTAATAACGATAATAATATCAGCAATATAGCGATAATAACGACCATAACGTTGATAATAATATTAACATTATTGACGATATTATCGATGATAACGATAATAAAAATAACGGTAATGACAATAATAATAATAATAATAATAACGATAATAATTATAATAACGTTAATAATGATAACAAAGATAACGGCAATAATGATAATAATAATAATAAAGATAATAGCAATGATAATAGTAGTAATTAAAAACTATTATAACGAAAATAACGATAATAACGATAACTATAATAACGATTATTACTATAATAACTAAAATAATAAAAACGATAGAAACGATACTAGTAATAATAATAATTCCGATAAAAACGATAATAAATTTAATAATAATAAAAATAATAACGATAGTATGATATTAACGATATAAACGATGATAAAACCAAAAACTACGAAAATAGCGATAATAATAATAACAATAATAACGATAATAACAATAATAACGATAAAACGATGATAACGATAATAATAAAAATAATAATAATAACAATAATAACGATAATAACGATAAAATCGATAATAACGTAATAATGACGATAATAACAATAATAACGACAATAACGATTATAATAATAACAATAATAAAGATAATAACGATATTAATAATAATATAATAACAATAATAACGACAATAACGATAATAACGGGATTAGTAATAATAATAATGAAGATAATTACGATAATAACGATAGTCACGATGATAATAATAACAATAATAACGATAATAACGATATTAACTATAGTAACGATAATAATGATAATAACGATAAGAACTAAAATGACAATACTAATAATAGTCGTAATAAAAACAATAACGTTATTAATGATAATATCGATAATAATAATAATAATAATAGCGATAATAACGATAACATCGGTATAATTACAACAATAAAATCTATAATTCCGTTATTAGATATAATAATAATAACAATAATAACGATATTAACTTTAATAACGATAATAATAATAACGATAAAAACGTTAACAACGACAAAAGTAATAATAATATTAACGATAAACACAATAATAATAACGATAACATAAATAATAACGATAATAATAATAACGATATTTTCGACAATAGTACTAATAATAATAACGATATTAAAGGTAATAACGATAATAATAATAATAATAATAGAGATAATAACGATATTAACGATAATAAGGATAATAATGATAATAACAATAATAATAATAATAATAATAATAATAATAATGACGATAATAACGTTTATAACGATAATAATAATAACAATATTAACGATAATAACAATTATAATAATAATAATAATAACGATAATAATCACCACAATAATAACAATAATAATAATAATAATAATAATAATAATGACGTAAATAATGAAAATTACGATGATAACGATAATAATAATAACAATAATAAAGATAATAACGATTATACGGATTGTAACAATAACTATAATAGCGATAATATTAATAATAATAAGA
This sequence comes from Vespa crabro, assembly GCF_910589235.1. NCBI lineage: Eukaryota > Metazoa > Arthropoda > Insecta > Hymenoptera > Vespidae > Vespa > Vespa crabro. Next base: position 5,596,892 of record NW_025813595.1, read on the forward strand.
ACGATCATGAAGATAAAACGGTAAAAATGATAATAACTATAATAACGATAATAACAATAATAACTGTAATAATAATATCAATAATAACGTTAATGATGATAATAAAGGTAATAACTATAATAACGATAATAACAATGAAAATAATAGTAATAATAGAGATGTTAACGTTATTAAAGAAAATAACGATAATAATAACAACAAAAATAATGATATAATCGATATTAACTACAATAATAATAATAATATTAACGTAAATATAAATAATTACTACTTCAAAGCTAATAATAATAACAATAATAACCATAAAAACGATATAAACGATAATAACAATAATCATAATGATAGTAACAATAACAATAATAATAATAATAACAATAATAACGATAATAACAAAAATGACCTTAATAATAATATTCATAATAAAGAAATTAACGATAATGACAACAATAATAATTATAACAATAGTAATAATAATAATAATCATAGTAACGATAATATCTATAGTAACGATAATAATAATAACGTTTGTAACAATAATATCCAAAATTCTAATAAGAATATTATTGGTTATTTCGATAATAATAATAATAATAATAACGATAATATCGATAATAACGATAATAATGATAATAACGATAATAAAGATAATAAAGATAATATCGATTATAACGATAATAATAATAACGATAATGAAGGTAATAATAATAATAATAACAATAATAAAGATAATAATAGAAGAAATAATAACAATATTAAAATTAATAAATATAATAACTATAATAACGATAATGAAAATAATAATAATAGTAATAATAATAACAATAATAACGATAATAAGGATAATAATAAATACGATAAAGTCGATAATATCGATAATAATATTAACAACATTAACTATAATATCGATAATAATATTATCAATATTAACGATAATATCGGTAATAATAATAATAATATTAAAGATAATTTCTATAAACATAATAATAATAATAATAATAACAGTAATAATGATAATAACGATAATAACAATAATAACGATAATACCGATAATAACGAAAATAAATTAATAATAATGACTATAGTAACGCTTATAACGGTAATAATAATAATATCAATATCGACAATAATGATAATAGAGATAATAGCGATAATAATAATAATAATAATCGTAATAATGTTAACGTTTATTACGAAAACAACGATAATAATAATAGTAATTATAACAATAATAGCAATAATAACGATTATAACGATAATAGTAAACACGATAATATCGATAATTTCGATAAAAATTATAACAATATTAACGATTATATCGAAAAAAATAAATACAATCAGAATAACGATAATAATAACATTATTATTAATAACAATAATAACGATAATAACTATAATAACAATAATAACAATAGTAATAATAAAGATAATAACAATAATAACGATTATAATGATAATTATCTTAATAGAAGTATTAATAACTATAATAACGGTAATTCCGATTATAATAATACCGATAATAACACAATAGTTATAATAATAATAACGTTAATAACGATAATATCGATTATAGTAATAACAGTAAAATCGAAAATAACGATATTGATAATACCAATAATAGCAATAATAACGTAAATAAAAATTATAGTATGTACGATAATTACGGTAAGAAAGAGATTAACGGTTATAACGATAATAACGGCAATAATAATAATAAGAAGAATAATAACAGTAACAACAAAAAGACGATAGTAGTAATATTAATAATAAGGAATACAAGGATAATAACGATAATAAACTATTATAATAATATTAATAATAATAAAGATAGTAAGGATATGAACGATATTAATGATAATAACAATAATAAAGGTAATAATTATACGATAATAAAGATTATAGTAAAATAATAATATCGATAGTAACAAAAATTACGATAATGGTGATAATAATAATAATAATAATAAAAATAATAAATATATTAACGATAACAACGATATTAATGGTAATAACAACAATAATTACAATAATAATAACAATAATAACGATGATAACAATAATAATGATATCAACGATAATATCAATATTAATAATAATAACGAAAATAAGGATAATCACGATGACAACTATAATAATAATAACAATAATAATGATAATAAAGATAATAACGTTAATAATCGTAGTAGTAATAACAATAATAACAATAATAACTATATTTACGGTAACAATATTAACGATAATAAGGTTAATATCGATAATAATACTAACAATATTAACGATAATAACGATAATAGTATTAATAAAAAAAATAACAACGATAATATTGATAATAACGATAATATTAATACGATAATAACGACAATACTAATAATAGTAACAACGATAATAGCGATAATAATGATTATAATAATAATAATAATAAAAATAATAACGATATTGACGATAATAAGTATAATGATGATAATTACGATAATGATAATAATAATTATAATAATAAAGATAATAACGATATTAACGACAAAAACGATAATAATGATAACAACAATAAATATAAAAATAATAATAACAATAACAATGATAATAACAATAATAATGAGAACTATAATAAAGATAATAACGATAATAACGATAACTATCATAATAATAATAACAATATTAATGATAATAACAATAATAATTTTTACAATGAAAAAGATAATAATGATAATAATGACAATAATAATGACGATAATAGCTATAATAATAATAACGGTAACAATAATAATAATAATAACAATAACTACGATGATAATGATACTAAAAATAACAGTAATAATTATAATAATAAAAATAACGTTTATAACGATAATAAAAATTACATTAAAGACGGTAATTATGATAATTACGATAATAATGAAAAGAATATAAACAATAACAATAATAACGAAAAAATTATAATAACGATAATAAAAATTATAATAACGATAACAACGATAATAATAATTATAATAATAACAATAACACTAGTAATGATAGTAACGGTAATAAACATAACAATAAGAACGAAATAACTATAATAACGATAATGAAAATAACAATAAAAAAAACAGCGATAATATCAATCATAACTGTTATATTATTTATAATAACGATAATAAATATAAAAAGGAAAGTAACTATAATAACAATGATTTTAATAACGTTAAAAACAATAATATAGTAAATAACGATAATAATAGTAAGAACAATAACAATAATAACGATAATAATAATAAAATTAATAACGCCAATTATGATAACAACGAAAATAATAACATTAATAATAACTATAATTACGATAATAACGATAATAATTGTAGTAATAATATTAATACTAACGATAATAACGTTAATAACGAAAATTACGATTATAATATTAACGATAATATCAATAATATCGATAATAATAATGACAATACTAACGATAATAACGATAAGAGCGATAATAACAACGATAATAATATTGTTAACAAAGATAACTACGATAGAAACGATATTAACTATAATAATAAAAACAAGATTAACGAAAATAAAGATAATAATGATAATAACTATAATAATAATAGTAAGAACAGCAATAATATCTATAATTACGATAATAACGATAATAACGATAAAAACGATAATAATAATAGTAATAGTAATAATAATAGCAATAATAACGATAATAAAGATAAATATAATAACAATATTAACGAAAATAACGATAATAGCGAATAACAATAATAATAATAATAACGATAATAACGAAAATTACGATAATACTGATAATAACAATAATAATGGTAACGTTAATAATGTAATAGTAATAATAGTAATTACGATTATAAAGATAATATCGCTAATAATAATAATTATTATAATTAATATAATAACGATATAGACGATAAGAAGAATAATATTAATAAAAGCAATAAAGATAATGACGATAATAATTATTATAGAGATAATGATAATAATGATAATAATAATACAAACGATAATAATAATAATAATAATATTAACCATAATAACGATAATAACGATAATAATATCAACATTAATATGGATAATAACTTTTATTACGATAATAATAATACATATAATAACAATAATAACAATAATAACGATAAAAAATATAACATTAATAACGACAATAAAGATATTAACGAAAATAAGATTAATAATAATAACAATAATATCGATAATAACGCTAGGAACGATAATAACGTTAATAATAATTAAATTAATAACGATAATAAGGATAGCAATAATAATAATAGTAATAAAAATAATATCGAAAATAACGGTAATAACGATTCCGAAAATAGTAATAATAATTATAACGATAATAGCGATATCAATGATAATAGCGATGACAACGATTAAAATAATAACATGAATACCGTTAATAACGGTAATAACGACTATAATTATATTAATAATAATAATAATAATAATAATAATAAAGATATAAAGGATAATAACGATAATATAGATAATAATAGTAGCAACATTAACGATAATAAGGATATTAATAAAAATAATGATAAATATAACAATAATAACGATAGTGATGAAAAAAAAATTTTAATAATAACGATAATTTCTTTAATAGTGATGTTAATAATAACGATAATAACGATAAAATTATAATAACAACGATAATAATAATATTATTATTAACAATAATAACGACAACAACGACAATAGTGAAAAAATATTAATAAAAAAATGAGGATAATAACGATGACAACGATAATTATAATAACAATATTAACGATAATAAAGATAATAACGTTTATACGGATTATAACAATAACGATAATGACAATAATAACGATAATAATGATAGTAACTATAATAACGACTACAACAATTATAACGATAATAGTAATAACGTTAATACCTATAATAAAGATAATTACAATAATAATAATAGTAATAATAAAGATGATAATAATAATAACGATTGTAATAATTATAACGATAATAATATTAATAATTTTAACATAAATAACGATAATAACGATAATTATTTTAATAGAAGTAATAATAACAATATTAACAATGTTTGCAATTATAATGATAGTAAGGATATTAATAGTGGTAACAATTAAAGTAATAACAGTAATAACGATAATAAAAATAATAAGGATAATAATAATAACGATTATAACGATAATAGTAATAGTAATATCGATAGTAACAATAATGAAGATAAAAACGAAAATAACGATTATAACGATAATAATAATAATATTAATAACGATAATTACATTAGTAAAGATAATAATATTAACAATAAGAACGATATCGACGATAATAAGGGTAATAGTAATAACGATAAAAACGACAATAATAATTATAAAAATATTGATAAAAACGATAATAACAATAATAATAATAATAGTAATATTAATAAAAACGATAATTACGATAATTACGATATTAATAATGATAATAATAACAATAATAAAGATAATAACGGAAATAATAATAATATTAATAATAATAATAATAATAATAATAATAAAGATAATAATGACAATAATAATACGAATAATAATAATAATACTAATATCAATAATAAAGAAAAGAACGCTAATAATAATAGTCATAATATCTATAATGACACTAATAACGGTAACAAGAACAATAATAAAAAGGAAAATAGCAAAAAATATTGATAATGATAATAACAATAATAAAAATAATAACAATAAAAATGATAATAATAGCAATAATATTAATTAAAATAATAACTATAATGACGATAATAACGATAATAACAATAATAACGATAATTGCGATAATAACGATTATAATAAAAATTAGCGATAAAAACGTTAATATTAGTAATAATAATAACGATAATAACGATATTTATAACGATAATAATAATAATAATAATAATAAATATAACAACGATATCAACGATAATAACAATAATGGAAATAACGATAATTACGATAATAACGATGTTAACGTTAATAATATTAAGGATAACGATAATATCGATAATAATAACTACACTATTAACGGTAATTTAGATAATAATAATAATAATAAAGATAATAATAATAATAATAATAATAATAACATTAATAACGATAATAACGATAATAGCGATAATAATTATAATAATTATAATAATTATAACGAAAATATCAATAATAACGATAATTATGATATTAATAATAATAATAATATCGATAATAATTATTATAACGATAATAAATGTATTAACGATAAAAACGACAGTAGTATTAATAATAATAATGAAAATTTTAATAACGTTCCTGACGAAAATAGCGATAATAGTAGCAGTAGTAATATCAATAATAACAATAATATCGATAATAAAGATAATAACGATAAGAATAATAACGATTATAAGGACAATAGTAATAGTAATAATTACAATAATAACGATCATAACGTTAATAACGATAATAATAATAATAACAGCAATAATAACGATATTAACTAAAATAGTAATAACAATAGTGACGAAAACAACAATAATAACATTAATAATAAAATTAATAATAAGGAAAGTAAGTATAATAACGTTGACAATTATAATAATAATAAAAATAATAACGATAATAACGATAATAATGATAATAACGATAATAATAATACTAATAATAACATTAATAAAGACATTAATGGCAATAACGATAATAACGTTAATATTAATAATCAAATAAAAGAGAATAACGATAATAACCATACTAACGATAATAATGATATTAATAACGATATTAAGAAAAATATCGTTAATAATTGTAACAATATTCACGATAATATCAATAATAAGAATAACAAAAAAAGCACTAATAACGATAATAAATATAAGAAAATTTATAATAATAACGATAATAACGACAATAACGATAATAATGAAAATAACGATATTAACGATAATAACAATGATAATAATAGTAATAATAAAGGTAGTAACGATAAAAAAGTTTCTAACGATAATAATAAAAACAAGAATAACGGTAATAATGACTATGATGATAAGAAAGATTATAAAACTAATAATAATAAAAATAATAGCGACAATAACGATACTAATGATAATAATAGAAGTAGTAATAACAATATCAAGAATTATAACTATAATAACGATTATAACGATAGTAGTAGTAATTATAACAACAATAATAATAATAATAACGATAATAACGTTAACAATGATAATACTGATGATAACGATGTCAACAATAATATTAATAGTAAAAATTAAGATAATAACAATAATAACATTAATAAAGATAATAACGATAGTAATAGTAGTAATAATAATAATAATAACAAAATAGCGATAATAAGTTTATTACAGATAATAACGATAATTATAATATTCTTAATAACATGGTAAAGATAGTATCGATAATAATAATAACGATAACAACGATAATTACGATAATAATAATAACGATAATAACGATAATAACGATATTAACGGTTATAATAATAATTATAATTATAATAATATCGATAATAATGATAATAAGGATAATAACCATAATGATGTCAATAAAGAAAAAAATATAATAATAAAAACGATAATAAAGATAATAACGACAATAATAATAATAATAATATTAATAATAATAATAACTTTAATGACGATAAAAACGATAATAGTAGTAATAATAATATCAATATTAACAATAAAAACGATAACAATAATATAAATAATAACGACTATTACGATAATAACGTTAATAACAATAATAATGATAAAGATAACATCTATATTTACGACAATAACGATAATAACGATATAATGATAATAATTATAATCATATTAAAGATAGTAACGATAATAACTACAATAGAGTAATAATAGTACTAACGATAATAACAATAATAAAGATAATAACAATAATATTAATAACGATATTATCGATAATTTCGTTAATAATAATAACAATATTAACAATAATATCGATAATAATTATAATAACAATAATAATTATAAGGACAATTAAGATAATAACTATTATAATAATAACGATTAAAAAGATAACAACGACAATATTGATAATAGCGATGATAATAATAACAACTAAAACAATATTAACGATAAAAACTATAATAACAATTATAATAATGACTATAATAACGATAACAACGGTAATAATGATAATAACGATAATAACGATAATAGCGATAATAACAATGATAATAATAGTAATAATAAAGATAATAACGATGGAAATGTTTATAACGGTATAATAATAATAACAAATACGATAATAACGATTATGATGACAACAACGATAATAATATTAATTATAATAAAAATAATAACGACAATCACGGTAATAACAATTATAATAGAAGTAATAATAACAATATTAAGAATAATAACTATAATAAAGATAATAACAATAATAATAGTAGTAATAAAATAAGTAATAACAATAATAACGATAAAAACGATTTTAACGACAACAATAATGATGATAATTTCGATAATATCGATATTAATAATAACAATAATAACTATAATAACGATAATAACGATTATTAACATAATAATAATAATAGCAATAATAAAGATAAGAAAGATAATAACGACAAAATAATAATAATAATAATAACGATAATAACGGTAATAACGATAATAATAATAGAAAAATAACAATAATATAAATAATAACGATAATAAAGATAAAAACGATAATATCGATAATAATAAATACGATAATATCGAAATATGCGATAATAATAATAATATTAAATATAACATCGATAATAATAACAACAATATTGACGATAATATTGATAATAATAATAACATTAATAACAGGAATACCGATAATAACGATAATATCGGTAATAATAATAATAAAGATAATGAAAATAATAATAATAACAATAATAACAATAATAAAGATAATAACGTAATAACGATAATAATAATAAGAATAATGAAGATAATAGCAATAAAGTCGATAGTAACGATAATAATAGTAATATTAACAATAATAACAATAATAACATTTATTTGCGGAAATCACAATAATAACCATAATAACGATATTAACGATAACAATATTTACGATAATAACGTTAGTTGTAACAATATTGATAAGAATATTAACGATAATAAGGATAACATTAATAATCCATAACGATAATGCCGATTATAACGTTAATAATAATAATAATAACAATAATAATAATAAGTATAAAACGATAATAACTATAATAACGATAATAACGATAATAACGATAATATCGATAATAATAATAACGATAATGACGACAATATTAATAATAATATTAACGATAATAACAATAATAACAATAACGATATTAACGATAATATCGTTAAAAATAATAACAATATTAAAGATAATGTCGATAATAATATTAATAACAATAATAATAAAGAGAATAATAAAGATAATAGAGATTTTAATAATAACGATTAAAAAATTAACATCGACAATAATGATAATAGCAATAATAAAGACAATAACGGTGATGAAAATAACAATAATAACTATATTAAAGATAATAGTAATAATTATAATAACGATAACAACGATAACAAACATTAATAATAATAAACGAAAAAATTAATAATAATAACGAAAGGAAGTATAATAACGCTGCCATCGATAATAATAATAAAAATAATAACGATACTAACGATAATAACGATAATAACGACAATAATAATAATCATATTAAAGAAAATAATGATAATAAATATACAAACGATAATAGCGATAATAATAATAACAACAAAAACAATATTAACTATAATAACTTTAATAATAATTACAATAATGACGTTAAAAGCGAAAGCAACTTTAATGATGATAATAACGATAATAACGATAATAACAATGATAATAATAGGGATAATAAGGATAATAACGCTGTAAAATATTCTAACAGTAATAATAATAACAACAATAACGATAGTAACGATTATGATAATAAGAACGATAATAATATTAATAATAATATATATAATTACGACAATAACGATAATAACGATAATAATAGAATTAATAATAACAATATTATGAATAATAACTATAAGAACGATAGTAAAAATAATACTAGTAGTAAAAAAGGAATAATTATAATATCGATAAAAACGATTTTAATGATAACAATAATAACGATAATTACGATAATATCGATAATAATAATAACATTATTAAGGATAATATCTATATTAATAATAACAATAATAACTTTAATACCGAAAATAACGATTGAATCGTTAATAACAATAACGATAATAATGGTAATATCGATAAAAACAATAACGATATTAACGATAATATTTACAATATTAAAGACAATAATGATAATAATTTTAAAACGATAATAATTATCATAGTAATAGTAGTAAAAACGATAATAGCCATATTAAAAAAAAAATAATATCGATAATTGAGATAATATTAATAAAATTAATGACGTTAATAACGATAATAACGATAATAACGGTAAAAATAATAAAATTAATAAGGCTAATAACAATAATAAAGATAATAATATTATTAATAATAACGATAATAACGATTATAATGTAAATAATAATAATAACAATATCGATAATAACGATAATAACGGTAATAATACTAGTAGTAATAATTATAATAACGGTGATAACTATATTTATGAAAACAATAGTAACGATAATAAAGTTAATGTCAATTATTATAGTAATAATAATACCAAAAAAACGAAATTAACAATAATATAATAATAATAATAAATATAACTAACGATAATAACAATAACAATAATAACAATAATAACGATTGTTAATATAATAACGATAATTGTAAGAATAATAATAATATCTAAAATATGGTTAATTACGAAAATAACGGTAATAATGTTAATAACTATAATAACGATAATAATAATAATAATAATAAAGATAATAACGATAATAACGATAAATATGATCATAACGATAATAATAATAGTAATAATAACGATGATAACGGAATAGTAATAATAATAATTACGATTATAAAGATAATATCGATAATAATAATAATTATAATAATTAATATAATAACGATATAAACGATAAGAACAATAATATTAATAAAAACAATAACGATATAACGATAATAATAACAATAATAATAACAATACCAATGATAATAACAATAATAATAATAAAAGACTATAATAATGATTATAAAGATAATGATAATAAAGATAATAATTATAATATTAAAAAAAATAATAACGATAATAATGATATAAACGATAATAATAATAATAACAATTAACATAATAACGATTATAACGATAATAATAATAACATAAATAACGATAAAAGCGATTATAATGATTATAATAATACCAATAATAACAATAATGACAGCAAGAACGATAAAAAATATAATAACTTTAATAACAATAAAAACGATAATAACGAAAATAACGATAATAATAATAACAATAATAACTATAATAACCATAATAACGATAATATAGTAATAAAAAAAAAGATAATGTCGATAATAAGGACAATAATAATAGTAATAATAACGATAATAACGAGAATATCTATAATAATTATAACGAAAATAACGACAATAATAATATTAATATTAACGATAATAAGAATAATAACAATTACATCTATAATAATAATAATAATTATATCGATAATAAGGGTAATTATGAAAATAACAGTAATAACTATAAATTATATAAAGCGACAATAATAATAATAATAAAAACGATAATAAGGATAATAACGATAATAACGATAATAACGATAATAACGATAATAATAATAATAATAATAAAGAAAGTAACGATAATGATGATAATAATAATAATAATGATTATTATATGAACAAAAATTACGATAATAACCATATTAACAATAATAATAATAAGAATTACAACGATAATAAAGAAATAACGATAGTAATAACAACAATTATAAGTATAATAATAGCAATGACCATAACAATAATAACGACAATTACGATAATAATATTAACGTTACTAACGTTCATAACGATAAAAGTAATAATAATAATAACATGTATAACGGTAGAAACGATAATAACAATAATAACGATGATAATAATAACGATAATAATTTTAATAACGATAATAACGATAATAATGAAAATAACGATAATAATAATAATTATAATAAAAGTAAGAATGATAATAAAGAAAATGACGACAATAATAATACTAATAATAACGATAATAACGATAATAACAATAATCGTATTAAAAATAATAGCGATAATAACGATACTAACGATAATAGCGAAAATAATAATTACAACAAAAACAATATTAACGATAATAACTATAATAACAATTATAATAATGACGGTAATAACGATAACAATAATAATAATGATAATAACGATAATAACGATAATAAAAATGATAATAATAGTAATAATAAAGATACTAACGATGTAAAAGATTCTAACGATAATAATAATAACAACAAAATCGATAATAACTATAATGATGATAAGAACGATAATAATATTAATAATGATAAAAATAATAACGATAATAATAGTATTAATATTAACAATATTAAGAATAATAACTATAAAAACGATAATAACAGCAATAATAGTAGTAATAAAAATAGTAATAATTATAATTACGAAAAAAACGATTTTAACGATAATAATAATTGCAATAATTACGATAATATCGATAATAATAATAACAATATTAACGATAATATCGAATATAATAATAACATTAATAAATACAATAACGATAATAACGATAATAAAGATAATAATAATAATAATATCAATAATAATAACAATAATAAAGATAATAATGACACAATAATAATAATAAAAATAATAATAATAAAGATAATAACGATGTTATTGAAAATAACGATAATAAAGATAATAATAATAACAATAATATCAATAATAACGATAATAGCGATTATAACGATAATAAGGACAGTAATAATAATAATAATAATAATAATAATAATAATAATAATATTAATGGTTACAACGAAAATAATGATAATAATGGTAGTAATAATACCAATAATTACAATAATAACGATAAAAAAGATAATAATGATAATTACGATAATAACAAATATAATAACAACGATAATAGCGAAAACACCGATAATAATAATAATAATAACGATAATAAAGATAAAAACGGTAATAATAGTAATAACAGTAATAATAATAATAATAGCAATAATAACGATAATAACGATAATGACGATAATAATAACAGTATTAATAACAATGATAAGGATAATGACGATAACACCGATAATAATAGTAACAGTAATATCGATAATAACGATAATAACGATTATAATAATAATGACAATAACGGTAATAGTGATTAAAACGATAATAACGATATTAACATAATAAAAATAAAGATAATATCGAAAATAAGAGTAATAATAATAAAATTAATAACGATAAAAACGACAAATAATGATAAATGTAATAACAATTATAACGATGATAACGACAATAACCATAATGACGATAATAGGCAAAAGAGCATCAGTAGTAACGATAATTACGATAATAATGGTATTAATAATAGTAATAATATCATTAATAACAATAATAAAGATAATAACGGTATTAATGATAATAACGATAATAAAAATAATAATATCAACAATTATAACGATCAGGGCATAAATAATAATAACGGTAATAACGATAATAAAAAAATTGTTAATAGCGATAATAATTATAAAAATAATAATGATAATAAACATAATTACGCAAATAAAGATAATAATAAAAATAATTATAATAATAACAATAATAACGATTACATCGATACTAAAGATAATGACCATAATATTAAGAATAATAATGATAATAACAATAATAACTAAAATATCGATAATAACAAAGATAATAATAATAATAAAGATAGTAAAGAAAATAACGATAGTAAAAATAATAATAATGATAATGAAGATAATAATAATAATAACAACAATAATTACGATAATATCGATAATATTTATAACAATAATAACGATAAAAACGATAATAACGGTAATAATAATAACAATATTAACGTGAAGGACGATATTAACGAAAATAATAATATTATTCTTAACGATAATAACGATAATAACGGAAATAGTAATCGAAATAATAACAATAATAACACAAATATTGATAATAACTATAATATCGATAAAATATTAACGTTAATAACGACAAAATAGATAATAATTACGATAATAACGATAATAATAATAGTAATAACAACGATAATAACAATAATAACGATAATAGCGGTAATAATAATAATAAAAATCTTGATAATAACAAAAATAGCGATAATAATGATAATAATTACAATAATAATAACTATAATAACGACAATAATAAAAACAATATGAACGATAATAATGATAAATCGATAATATCGATATTAATAATTACAATAATAGCAATAATAACGATAATAATATAATAACGAAAACAATAATAAGGCTAATAACGGAAATAAAGGTAATAAGAATAAATATAATAACGATAACAACGATAATAACGATATTTACTATTATAACAATAACAATAATAAGGATAATACCGAAAATAAAGATAATAATAATAAATATAATAACAATAACAATGATAATAACTATTATATCGATAATAATAATAATAATAGTAAGAATAATAATAATTATAAAAGGAAAAAAGATAATAACGAAAATATTAATAACAATAGTAACGTTAATGAAGATAATAATAGTAATAATAAAAACAAAATGTACGATAATAACGATAAGAATGATTACAATAATAATAATAATAGCTATAATCACGATAATATCGATAATAATAATAGAAGCATAGTATAATAACGATAATAATAAAATATACATAATAACGATATTAACGATAACAGCAGTAATAACGATAATAATAATATAAATAATAACGATAATTATGATATTAATAATAATAACAATAATAACGATAATGACGATAATAACGAAAATAACAATAATAATGATGATAATATCGATAGTGACGATATCAAAGATAATAACGATAATAATAATAATGAGAATAACGATATTAATAATAATAATACTAACAATTATATCGATAACATCGATAAAAATAATAATAATAATAACGATAATAATGATAATAACGATAATAAAGGAAATAGTAATAGTAATAATAACATTAATAAGACCAATAACGATAATAAATATAATAATTACGATAAAATCGAAGATAATAATAATAATAACGATAATAACGATAATAACGGTAATAATCATAATAATAATACTAATATAAAAGATAATAACTATAATAATGATAAGAATAATTATAATAACGATATTAAAATATATAGCAATAATAATCCTGATAAGCATAATAATAATTATAATAACGATAATAACAGAAGTAATAGTTGTAATAATAACTCTAATCACGATAAAAAAAATAACAACTTTATTAATAATAATAAAAAAATAATAACGATAATAAAGATAATAGCTATCATAATAACAAAAATAACAATAATAATGGTAGAAGTAATGACAATATTTATAATAATAACGATTATAACGATATTGAGTATTCCAATTATCAAGATAGTAATGATAAAAACAATAATTTTAATGATAATAGTAAACATGATATCAATATTAACAGTATAATATACTAATAATAATAATAACAATAGTAATGATAATATCGATTATAATAGTAATAATAATAATAATAATAACGATAATAACAATAATAACAATATTAATGATAATAATTATAATAAAGTTAATAATAAAAATAGTAATAATAATAACAATAATAATGATCATAACGATAATATTTATAATTACGATACCAACAATAATAACAATAATAATTATAATATTAAAAGAGATAATAACAATATTAACGATAATAATAATAACAATAATAACGATAATAGAGATATTGTCGATAATAATAATAATTAAAAATATAATATCAATATTAATGATAATAACGATAATAGTGATAATATCGATAATAATAATAATAATTACAATAATCACTGTAATTACAATAATAATAAAAACAATAATAACGGTGAGAACGATAATGAGGATAATAATAAAAACAATATAACTATATTACGATAACAACGTATAATAATAATAACGATGTTAACGGAAAAAACCATAATAATAACAATTATAAAGATAGTAACGATTATAATGGTAGTAACGATAATAATAATATTAATAACAATAATAACGATAATGAAGATATGAACAATAATAATATTAACAATAATGTCGATAACAACGATAATAATGATAATTATAATAGTTATATTTCTATAATAAGCATTATAACGAAAGAACGACAATTATAGTAACAATAAAAACAATAATAATGATAAGAATGATAGTAATAATATTAATAAGACAGATAATAACAATAATATCGATAATAATAGAAGTAATAATAACAAAAATAACAAAAATAACAAAATTGACGATAACAATAATAACGATAATAACGATGAAATAGATAATTATAATAACGATAATGACGACATTTGTAATAATAATTATAACGATAATAACGGTAATAATGATAATAATAATAACAATTATAACGATAATAACGAAAATAACGATTATAACGTTAATAACGACAATTATAATAATTACAATAACAATATTAACGCTATTATCGATATAATAATAACGAAATTTACGACAAATGTAATAATAATAATAACGATAATAACGATAAAGAGATAATAACAATGATAATATTGACGATAATATCGGTAATTAAGCATAATGATAATTATGATAATAACAATAGTAATAATAACAATATTAACGATGAAAATGACTATAATAATAATAATAAAATTAAGTATATTGAGGGTAATAACGATGACATCGATCATAATAACAATAATATCGTTAATAACACTAATAACGATAATAACAATAATTATATAACAATAATAAAGATAATTACAATATTAATGATAATAGTGATAATAACGATAATAAAAATAATAATAGTAACAGCTATAATAACGATAGTGACGATAATAACGATAATAGCGATGATACTAATAACGATAATAACGATAACAATAATAACGATGATAACGATAATATCGATAATTTTAATAACAATATTTACGATATTTTCGATATTAATAATTGTATTCATAACAATAATAACGATCATAACGATAATAGCAACTATAATAATAACGATAATAACGATAATAATAATAATATTATTATTGTAAGTAACAATAATAATGATAACGATGTTTATAATAGTAATAATAATAACGTTTATAACGATACTAACGGTAATAATGATAATAAAAATAATAACCATAATAACGATAATAATATCATTATTATTAATAACAATAATAACGATAATAATAATAGTTATATTAACAATAATAACAATAATAACGATAATAACGATAATAACGATAAAAATAATAATAATGACATTAATAACTCTAATAAATATAATAACGATAAGGTATTAACGATAATGACGACAATAGTAGTAATAGTAATAACGATAATAACGATAATAACAGCAATAAAATTAATAATAATAAAGATAATAACGATATTATCGAAAATAAAGATAAAAGCTATAATAATAATACTAATAAGTACAATAACAACGATTATAACAATAATAAAAATAATAACAGTAACGATAATACGACAATAATAATAACAACAATAGAAATGATAATAACGATAACAACAATAATAAGGTTAATAACTATATTAACTATATCAATAATAACGGAAATAACATTAATTTCGATATTAATAATAGCAACATTAAATATAATAATGATAATAATAATAATAATATTGACCTTAATAACTATAATAAATAAAATAACGATATGGTATTAACCATAATAACGACAATAGTACTAATATTAATAACAATAATAAAGATAATATCTATTTAATAATCTATAAAAATAATAATAATAATAATAATGAAAGTAATAAAGGTAATACCGATAATTACAATGATACTAATAATAACTATAAAAAGGATAATAACTATAATAATATTAATCATAATAAAGATAACAACGATAATAACGATAACAATTATAAAACAGATAATAACGATAATAACAATTATAATCCTAATAACAATATTAATATTTATAATAATAACAATAATACTGATAATAACGATAATAACGATAATAATAGTAGTAATAATAGCAATAATAACACTAATAAAGTTAAAAGCGATAATAAGGTTATTAACGATAATAACGATAATTATAATAACCATATTAATAATAATAACGATGTTATCAATGATAACAAAAACGATAATAACAATAATAACTATAATAACTATAATAATAATAATAATAATAATAATAATAATATTAATGATAATAATAATAATACCAATATCGACAATAACCATAATAACGATAACAACGATAATAATAATAATAATAATAATAATAATAATAATAATAATAATAATAATAATAGTAATAATAATAACGTTAATTACGTTAATTACGATAATAATATTAGTAATTATAACAATAATTGCAATAATAACTATAATAACGATAATAATAAAAACGATTATTTCAAAAATTTCAAAAATAATATTAACAATATTAACGATTACATCGATAAAAATAATAAAAATAAAAACAATATTAAAAATAATAATCATAATAACGATAATAATAACATTATTATTAATAGAAATAATAACGTTAATAACGATAATAATGATAATAACTATTATAATAACAACAATAATACCGATAATAGTAGTAATAATAATAACGATAGTGACTATATTTAGGATAATAATAATAACGATAATAACGATATGAACGATAATAAAAATAATAATAATATTGATAAAAAAGATAATAACGATATTAACGCTAATAGAGATAATAATAAAAACAATATTAACGAAAATAAAGATAATAAAGGTAATAACGATAATAATAAGAATAATAAAAGCAATAATATCTATAATTACGATAATAACGACAATAACGATCATAACGATAATAATAATAGTAACAATAACGATGATAACGGAATTTACTATAATAATAATATTAATAATAATAATAATAATAACAAAAATAACGATATTAACGATAACAGTAGTAGTAATACTAACAATAATAACAATAATATCGATAATGATGTTAACGTTATTAATAATAACGATAATAATTATAACAATAATAACAATACTACCAAAAAAACGATAATAATAATAATAATATGAAGAATAATAGCAATAATAACGATAATAAAGATATTTATAATAACAATAATAACGACAATATCGATAATAGCGATAACAATAATAACAATAATGACAGTAATAACGAAAATTACGATAATTCTGATAATAACAATAATAATGATAACGATAATAACGAAATACTAAAAATAATAATTATGATTATAAAGATAATATAGATAATAATAAAAATTATAACAATTAATATAATAACGATATAAACGATAAGAACAATAATATTAATGAAAACAATAAATATAATAAAGATTATAATAATAATAATAATAACAATGACAAGGATAATAACAATAATAATAATAAGAGACTATATTAATGATTATAAAGATAGTACTAATAAAGATAATAATTATAATAATAAAGAACATAATAACGATAATAATGATACAAGCGATAATAATAATAAAAACAATTAATATAATAACGATAATGACGATAATAACGTTAATAGTAATAAGAACTATAATAATAATAACTACAAAAACGATAATAACCATAATAACGAAAATAACGATGATAGCGATAATAATAATAATAATAATATTAACGAAAATAGCAATAATAACGATAAGAACGATATAAATAGTAGTAAAAATAAAGGTAATAACGATAATAAGGGTAATAACATTAAAGTAAATAACGATAATAAAGACAATAATATTAATAATAATAACGATAATAATGATAATAGCGATAATAATTATATCGAAAATAACGACAATAATAATAATAATAATATCGTTGATAAGGATAATAACGATAACATCGGTAATAATAATAACAAAAATATAGATAATAACGATAATAACGAAAATAACGACATTTATTATAATAGTAATAACGATAATATCGACAATAATAATAACGATAATGACGACAAAAGTAATAATAATAGTAATGGTAATAACGATAATAATGATTATATCGATAATAATTATAAAGTAAATGACGTCGATAATAATAATCATAATTACGTTAGTAAGGATAAATACGATAATAGCAACATAAACATTAATATCAATAAAAACGATGATAACCGTAATAATAATAATACTGTTGACGATAATAACGATAATAACGATAATAGTAATAACGACAATAACGACAATATTAATAATATTAATAAGGTTAACAACGATAATAACGATAATAATGATAATAATAATAATAATAATAATAATAATAACAACATTAATAACGATAATAACGATAATAAAGATAATAGCGATATTAATTATAACAATTACAACGAAAATAACGACAACAACGATAATTATGATAATAATAATAATGAAAATATCTATAATAATGATTATAACGATAATAACTATAAAAACGACAATAATATTGATAATAATAATGAAGAAGATAATAAAGTCGATGACGATAATAGCGATAATAGTAGGAGTAGTAATATCAATAATAACAATAATAATGACAATAAAGATAATAACGATAATTATATTTACGATTATAATGAAAATAGTAATAATAATAATAACGATTATACCGATAATAACGATAATATCGATAATAATAATAATAATAATAATAATAATAATAATAATAATAATAATAATAATAATAATTATAATAATAATAAAGATTATAACGATATTAACGATAATAACGGTGAGTATGCTAATAACTATAATAATGATAATGACGATAGTAACGATTATAATAATAACGACAATAACGATATTAGTAGTAATATTATTAACGATAATAACGATATTTACGATAATAATTATAACAATAATATAGATAACAACGATATTAACGATAATATCGATAATAATAATAAAGATAATAACGACAAAGAATAATAATAAAATATCAATTGTAACAATAATAACCATAATGACGATAATATCGATAATAATAATAACGATAGGGAAGATGATAATAACCGATCATAAAGTTTATAATGATAATAATAAGAATAATATTTATGGTACTAGATGAAATAAAATCGATAATAAGGGTAATAAAAACGACAATAATAACGATATTAAATAAAATAGTTATATCTCTATTAACGAAAACTACGTAAAATACATTAATATTAATAATAATAATAACGGAAGTAAGTATAATAACGGTGACAAATATAATATTAATAACAATTATAACTATAATAACGATAGTAACGACAATATTAATAATAAAAATAATATCGATAATAAAGATAATGACGTCAAAAATAATAATAAATTAATAATAATAATAATAATATTAATAATAATAACGATTATGACAATAATAATAATAGTAATAATAACAATAATAACAATAAATACGATAATAACCATAATAACGATAATAATATTACTAATAACGACATTAATAACTATAATAAATATAATAACGATATGGTATTAACGATACAGGCGACAATAGTAGTAATAGTAATAACGATAATAAGGATAATAACGGCAATATAAATAATAATAATAAAGATAGTAAAGATATAAACAACGATAATAACGATTAACACATTAATAATAATAATAATAAAAAAGAAAGTAAGTATTATAACGGTGACAACTATAATATTAATAACAAATATAACGATAATAATGATAATAACGATAATAATAATACTAATAATGAAGATAATAAGTATATCAATGGCAATAACGATATTAACGTTTATAATAATAATATTATTAAAGATAATAACGGTAATAACGTTGCTAACACTAATAGCGATAATAATAACAACAACAGAAGCAATAATAACGATAATACCTATATTTTATTTATAATAATAACGATAATATCGATAATAATTATAATAACAAAATTAACGATAATAACAATGATAATAATAGTAATAATAAAGGTAATAACGATACAAAAGTATCTAACGATAATAATAATAACAGCAATAATAATGATAATAATAGAGGTAATACTAACTAAATTAAGAATAATAACTATAATAACGATTATAACGATAACAGTAGTAGTAATAATAACAATAATAACAATAATAACGATAATAACGATTATAACAATGTTAACGATAATAATATTAACCATAATAACGATAATAACAATAATAATAATAATAATAATAAAGATAGCAACGATATTACCGATAATAATGACAGTAATAATAACAATAATGACGATAATAACGTTAACAAAGAGAATACCGATAATAACGATAATAACAATAATAATAGTAATAATTAAGTTAATAACGATATTTACGATAATAAGAAAAATAGCAATAACAATAACAACGATAATAACAATTATAATCCTAATAAAAATATCAATATTAAAAAAATAGCAATAATACTGATAATAACGAGAATAACAAAAATAATAATAGTAATAATAACAATAAGAACACTAATAATGATAATAACGATAATAACGATAATAACAATGATAATAATATTAATAATAAAGATAATATCGATGTAAATGATTCTAACGATAATAATAATAACAACTATAACGATAATAACAATCATAATAGTAGTAATAAAGAAAGTAATAACACTAATAACGAGAATAACGATTATAGAGATAATAATGGTTATAGTAATAATAACCATATTATAGATACTAACGACAAAATAATAATAATAATTATAACGATAATATCGATAATAATAATAACATTATTCACAATAATATAAATAAAAATTATAACAATAATAATAATTACAGTAATAACGATAATACCGATAATAACGATGATAATAATAATAACAATAAAAAGGATAATAACAATAATAATAGTATTAATAACAAAGATAACAACGATATTAACGATAATAATGACAGTAATAATAACAATAATAACGATAATAACGATTACAATTATAATGCCGATAATAGCAATAATAAAAATTAAAATCCTATTAACGATATTAATATTTATAATAATTACAATAATACTGATAATAACGATAATAACAATAATAATAGTAGTAATAATAACAATTATAATACTATATAACGTTAAAAACAATAATAACGATAATAATAGTTTAATAATAACAATAATAACAATAATAACAATAATACGGTTATTAACGATAATATCTATAATTAAAATAACCATAGTAACAATAATAACGATATTATCAATCATAACAATAACGACAATAACGATAATATCGATAATAATAATAACATTATTAACGTTAACATCAATAATAGTAATAATAATAATAACATTAACAACGATAATAACGATAATAAGTATAATAATAATAATGAAAATAACGATAATAACCATATTAACGATAATAATAACAATAATTAGAATAGTAAAAATAAAAACGTTAATTACGATAATAACGATAATAATAATAGTAATTATAACGCTAATAGCAATAATAACGGTAATAATGATAATAATAAATACGATCATATCGATCAATTCGATAATAATAATAACAATATTAACGATTATATCGACAAAAATAATATCAATAATAACAATAATAAAATTAATAATTTTAATAACAATAATAATAAAATTATTATTAATAACAATAATAAAGGTAAAAACGATAATAAAAATAATAACTTTAATAACGATAATAGTAACATTATTACTAATTATAATAATAACGATAATAACGAAAATAATGATAATAACGATTATTATAACAACGACAATATCCATAAGAGTATTAATAATAATAATGATAATAACGATATTTACGATTATAATAATAGCAATAATAAAGAAAAGAACGATTAATCTTTAATAACGATATTAATAATAACGATAATAACTATAATTACGATGTAACGATAATAATAACGATAATATTGATAATGATAATAATAATATTAATAGCAATAATATCGATAATGTAGAAAATAACGATAATAATGATAAAGTTCATAACGATAATAGTAATAATAATAATATCAAAAATAACAATAATTACGATAACGACTATAATAACGATAAAAATAATAACGATAATGACGATGATAATAATAACTATACTAACGTTAATATCGATAATAATAATAGTAATAATACCGATAGTAACGATATCAATGCTAATAACGATAATAACGATAATAACGATAATTATAATAACGATATTACCGATAGTAACGACAATAATAATAATTATAATAACGATAAAATAAATAATAACTATGTCAACGATAATATTAATAACAATAATATCAATAATAACAATAGTAACGTTAATAATAACATTACAAAAAAAGGATAATACGGATAATAATAATAATGATAACAATAATAAAGATTATAACGACATTAATAAGAATAAAAATAGTAATAATAATAATAATATCGATGATAACGATAATAACTATAATAATAATATTATTCAAGACAATAATACCAATAATAACGGTAATAAGTGTAATAATAAATACGATAAAGTCGATAATATCCATAAGAAAATAATAACGATTACAAAACAATTTCGATTGTAACGATAATTATAATTATAATAACGAGAATAACAATATTAACAATAACAATAATAACGATATTAACGATAATAACGACATTCATGATAATATTAATTAAAATAATAACGATAATAACGTCATTCACGATAATAATAATTACAATAATAACGATAATAACGACAATAATGATAACAAGGAAAATAATTATAATAATAATATCAATAGAAACGATAAAAAAGGTAATACTTACGATTATAAGGATAATAACGTTAATAACGATATTAACCATAATAAAATTAATAAAAATATTTACGTTAATAACGATAATAATATCAGCAATAATAGCGATAATAGCGACAATAACGGTAACAATAATAATAACATTATTGACGATATTATCGATGATAACGATAATAAAAATAACGGTAATGACAATAATAATAATAATAATAATAACAATAATAATTATAATAACGTTAACAATAATAATAATGATAACGGCAATAATGATAATAAAATTAATAAAGATATTTGCAATAATAATAGTAATAATT
This sequence comes from Vespa crabro, assembly GCF_910589235.1. Classification (NCBI taxonomy): domain Eukaryota; kingdom Metazoa; phylum Arthropoda; class Insecta; order Hymenoptera; family Vespidae; genus Vespa; species Vespa crabro. Next base: position 5,622,273 of record NW_025813595.1, read on the forward strand.
TATAACTATTATAAAGAAAAGAACGATAATAACGATAACAATAATAATGATTATTACTATAATAACTAAAATAATAAATCGATAGAAACGAAACTAGTAATAATAATAATACCGATAAAAATGATAATAAACTTAATAATAATAAAAAGAATAACCATAGTAAGATATTAACGATATAAACGATGATAAAACCAAAAACTACGAAAATAACGATAATAATTATAACAATAATAACGATAATAACTACAATAATTATAACAAAAACAACGATAATAAAAATAAAAACGATAATAACGATAATAACGATAATAACAATAATAATAAAAATAGTAATAATAACAATAATAACTATAATATCGACAATAACGATAATAATAATAATAATGATAGTAGTAATAAAAACGATAATAATAAAAATAATAAAAATAACGATAATAACGATAATAGTACATGTAATAATAATACTAATAACTATAATAACGATAATAACGATAATAATGATAATAATAATATCAAAAATAACAGTAATTACGATAATGACTATAATGACGATAATAATAATAACGATAATGACGATGATAATAATATTTATAATAAAGTTAATAACGATAAAAATAATAATAATAATAACGACAATAACGATATCAATGATAATAACGATAATAACGATAATAATGATAATTATAATAACGATAATAACAACAATAATAATAATAATAGCGTTAAAAGGGAAAATAAGTGTGTCACTGATAATAATAATAACAATAATATCAATAAAAACGATAATAACGATAATAATAATAAAAATAATGATGATTTTAACGACATTACGATTATAGCAATAACGATAATAAGGATAAAAATCCGAACAATAATAGCGATATTAAAGATTTTAACGATAAACATAATAAGGATATTAACGATTATAACGATAGTAATGATAATAACTATATTAACTATAAAAACGACAATAATATTAATAATAATAATGAAAATAATAATACCTTTAATGACGATAATATCGATAATAGTAGTAGAAGTAATATCAATAATAACAATAATATGGATATAAACATAATAACGATAATAATATTTCCGATTATAACGGAAATAGTAATAATAATAATAGCGATAATAACGATAATAAGGACAATAACGATAATAATGATAATAATAAAAATATTTATAATAATAATAATAATAATAATAATAATAGTTTTAAAAAGAATAACAATAATGTGTTTAATAACGATAATAATTATGGAAATGTTAAGAATCATAACAATAATAACGATAATAACGATTATGACGATAACAATATTATTGATAATAACGTATATAGTAATAATAATAATAATAACGATAATAATGATAATTATAATAACGATAATAACGGTAGTAACGACAATAATAAAATAATAATATCGTTATTAACGAAAAGAACGATAATAATGATAATAATCTAAACAATAATAACGATATTAAAGATTTTAAGGATAATAATAATAAGGATAAAATCGATAATAGCGATAGGAATAATAATTTATTATCGATAGTAACAATCGATAATCTATTATCGATAGTAACAATAATAACGTCAAAGACGATAGTAACGATATTAATAATAACGATAATAACGATGATAATAATAACGATCATAAAGATAATAATAAAAGTCATATTAAAGATAATAACGTTAATATCGATACTAACAATAATAGCGATAATAATATTTCCGATTATAACGGAAATAGTAATAATAATAATAGCGATAATAACGATAATAAGGACAATAACGATAATAATGATAATAATAAAAATATTTATAATAATAATAATAATAATAATAATAATAGTTTTAAAAATAATAACAATAATGTGTTTAATAACGATAATAATTATGGAAATGTTAAGAATCATAACAATAATAACGATAATAACGATTATGACGATAACAATATTATTGATAATAACGTATATAGTAATAATAATAATAATAACGATAATAATGATAATTATAATAACGATAATAACGGTAGTAACGACAATAATAAAATAATAATATCGTTATTAACGAAAAGAACGATAATAATGATAATAATCTAAACAATAATAACGATATTAAAGATTTTAAGGATAATAATAAAAATGATAAAATCGATAATAGCGATAGGAATAATAATTTATTATCGATAGTAACAATCGATAATCTATTATCGATAGTAACAATAATAACGTCAAAGACGATAGTAACGATATTAATAATAACGATAATAACGATGATAATAATAACGATCATAAAGATAATAATAAAAGTCATATTAAAGATAATAACGTTAATAACGGTACTAACAATAATAGCGATAATAATATTAACGATATTAAGGATAATATCGTTAATAATTGTAACGATATTAACAATAAAAACGATAATAATAATAACAACAAAAACATTAATAACGATATTAACTATAATAAAATTTATAATATTAACAACAATGACGATAATAATGATAATAATAGAAGTAATAATAGCAATATTAAGAATATTAAATATAATAATGATTATAATGATAATAGTAGTAGTAATAATAACAGTAATAACAATAATAACGATAAAAATGATTATAACAATGTTAACGATAATAATATTGACGATAATAACGATAAGAACTATAATAATAATAATAATAATAATGAAGATAACAACGCTATTGACAATAATAAAGACAGGGATAATAATAATAATAATGAAGATAACGTTAACAATGATAATACCGATAATTACAATAATATCGATAATAATAAAAAATTAATATCGAAAATTACGTTAATAACCATAATAATTATAGCATTAATAACGAAAATAACGATAATAATAATAATAATAGTAATAACAATATTAAGGATAAGAACGATGACAACGATAATAATAATAACAATAATAAAGATAATAACGATAATAAAGATTATACGGATTATAACAATACGATAATATCGATAATAGTAATAATATTAAGAACGATAATGAAGATAAAACGACAAAAATGATAATAACTATAATAACGATAATAACAATGAAAATAGTTGTAAAAATAGAGATATTAAAGATAGTAACGGTAATAACGATAATAATATTTACAATAATTACGATAAAAACGATATTAACGATAATAACAATAATAGTAAAGATAATAACGATATTAATAATAATAATAATAACAATACTAAGGATAATAACAAAAATAATAAAAAGAATAATATCGATTATAATGATAATAACGATAATAATAATAGCAATAATGACGATTTTAACGTTAAGAACGAAAAAAATAAAACCTTAAATGACCATTATAACATTATCAATGATAATAATAATAATAACGTTAATAATAATCATCATAAAAAAGAATAAAAATTATAACAAAAATAGTAATAATAATAGTAACCAAAAGAACGAAAATATCGATAATAACAATTATAATAATAACGATTGTAAAGATAATAACTATAATAACGACTACAACAAATATAGTAATAATAACGATAATGACGATAATTACGATAATGACGATAATATTAATAACGATAATAACGTTAATAACGTAAATAACGACAATAATAATAGAAATAATAACAATAACAACGATAATAAAGATATTAACGATAATAATATTAACGATAATATCGACAATATTAATAATAATGACAACGATAATTATGATAAAAATAATCTAAAAACTAATAACAATAAAGATAATAACAATATTAACGATAATAACGATAATAACGATAATAAAAATAATAATAATAATAGCAATAATAACGATAGTGACGATAATAACGATAATAGCGATAATATTAATAACGATAATAACGATAATAATAATAACGATAGTAACGATAATGTCGATAATATTAATAACAATATTTACGATAATTTCGATATTAATAATTGTAATCATAACAATAATAACGATCATAAAGATAATAGCAACTATAATAATAACGGTAATAACGATATTAATAATAATATTATTATTGTAAGTAACAATAATAATGATAACGATGTTTATAACAGTAATAATAATAATGTTTATAACGATACTAACAGTAATAATGATAATAAAAATAGTAACCATTATAACGATAATAATAACAATATTACAAATAACAATAATAACGATATTAACGGTAATTAATCAACAATAATAACAATATTAACGAAAATAGTAATAACAATTGTAACGGAAACAACGATAACAGCATTAATAATAATAATAATAATAGCGAATGTAAGTATAATAACGAAGACACCTATAATATTAATAACAATAACAACGATAATAACGATAATAACGATAATAATAATAATCGTATTAAAGATAAAAAAGATTATAACGATAATAACGATAATAGCGATAATAATAATGACAACAAAAACAATATTAACGATAATAAGTATAATAACAATTATTATAATGACGGTATAAACGATAACAACGGTAATAATGATATTAACGATAATAACGATATTAACAATGATAATAATAGTAATAATAAACATAATAACGATGTAAAAGGTTCTAACGATAATAATAATTACAACAATAACGATAATAACGATTATGATGATAAGAACGATAATAATAGTAATAATAATAAAAATAATACCGACAATGACGAAAATGAGAATAATAATAGAAGTAATAATAGCAATTTTAAGAATAATAACTATAAAAACGATAATAACAATAATAATAGTAGTAATAAAAAACTAATAATTATAATAACGATAAAAACAATTTTAACGATAATAATAATGACGATAATTAGAATAATATCGATAATAATAATAACAATATTAGCGATAATACCGATAATAATAATAACATTAATAACTATAATAACGGTAATAACGTTTATAACGATAATAATAATAATAGTAATAATAACCATAATAATGATAATAACGACACAATAATAATAATAATAATAGCGCTAATAACAGTAAGATAGATAAAAATAATAGAAAATTAAAATAATATCAATAATAACGATAAAAAGTATAAAAACGATAATATCGATAATATAAAATACGATAATAACGATATTATCGATAATAATAATAACAATATTAACAATAATATCGATAATAATAACAACAATATTGACAATAATATCAATAATAATAATAACAATAATATCAGTAATACCAGTAATAACGATAATATCGCTAATAATAATAATGATAATAATGATCATAACACTATAAACAATAACAATATTAACGATAATATTGACAATATTAAAGATAATAATGATAATAATTTCAAACGATAATATTTATCGTAATTATAGTAGTAATAACAATAATAACGATATTAAAAATAAAAATAATAGCGATAAAATAGATAATAATAATAAAATTTATAATATTAATAATGATAATAACGATAATAACGGTAATAATAATAAAATTAATAACGCTAATAAAGAAAATAAAGGTATAATATTGTTAATAAGGACGATAATAATGATTATAATGTAAATAATAATAATTACAATATCGATAATAACGATAATAACGGTAAAAACGATAATAATAATAGTAATAATACTAGTAATAATAATAATGATAATTACGATAATAACGATAATAATAATAGTTATAATAACATTATAACAATAATAACGAGAACAACGATAATAACGATATCTATAATAACGATAATAAAGACAATAATAATAACAATATTAATATCGATAATAACTGTAATAATGATAGTAACCATAATGACGATTATAACGATAATATCGATAATACTATTAATAATAATGACAGTAATATCGAAAATAACGATAATAACGACAGCAATAATAATAATAATAATAATAATATCGATAAATACAATCATACCGATAATTATAATAATAGTAATATCGATAATAAGGATAATTAAGAAAAAGACGGTAATGACGAATATAACGATAATAACGGTAATAATTATAACAATAATAACGATAATAACAATAATTACGATAATAATTATAATGACGGTAACAATTATAAAAGTAATAACAATAATAACGATAGGAAAGGTAATTAAGATAATAATAATAACTATAATTACGACAATAGTAATAATAATGACGATAATAACGATATTAGCGATAATAATAATAATAATTATAAAGATAATATCGAAATTGACCTTAATAATGATAATGGTGATAATAATAATAATAATAGTAACAACAATAACGATAATTACAATAATAATAACAACAGCAATAACGGTAATACCGATAATAACAATAATAATAATAATAATGATAACGATTATAATGATAAGTACGATTATAATAATGCCGATATTAACGAAAAAAATTATAATTATTATATCAGTAATAACGATAATAACAATAATAATAATTACAATAAAAAAGATAATAAAAAAATCAACGATAGTAATTGTAATAATAAAATTATAATAACCATACTAATGATAATAATGATATTAACGATATTATCGACAATATTAACAATAATAATAACTATAATGACGAAAATAAAGATAATAACGATATTAATATTAACAATTTTAACGATAATATCGATAATAATAATTAAAATATTAACGATAATATCGATATTAATAATAATAATAATTACGCTTATGACGATAATAACGATAATAACGATTATAATAATAATGATAGTAACGATAATTGTTTTAATAATAATAACGACAATAACGATAATAACGATAATAATAATAATAATAATAAAGATAATAACGATATTAATGACAAAAATGATAATAATAATAACAATACTAATTATAATAATATTAATAATAATAACGACGATAATAACAATAATAATGAGAAGAACAATAAAGATAATAACGATAATAGCCATAAAAATTATGTTAATAATGACGATAATAACGTTATTAGTAATAATAATAATAATAACAATAATAATTGTGTTAATGATGATAAAAACAATAAACATAGCAACTATATTAGAAATAATAAAAATGACGATAATAATGGTATTAAAAATAATAAAGATAATGAAAATAATAATTATAACAATAATAACAATAATAAAGATAATAACGTAATAAAGATAATACTAATAAGATTTATGAAGATATTAGCAATAATATCGATAATAACGATAATAATAGTAATATTAACAATAATAACAATAATAACAATTATAGCGGTAATTACAATAATAACGATAATAACGATAATAATAATAAAAATAATAACTATAAAATCGAAATAACGATAATTACGATAATAATAATAACAATTATAGCGATAATAACGATAAGAATGATAATAATATTAATAATATTGTCAATGACAACGATTATAACGATAATTATGATAACAATAATAACAATTATAATGGTAATAACGAAAAAATAATAATAATAAGACCAATAAGAACGATAATATAGATAATATTAGTAGTAATAATACCAATATTAGCAAAAATAAAGATAAGAACGATAACAATATTAACTATAATAACGTTAGTTATAACAAAATTAATAACAATAATAACGATAATAAAGATAACACTAATAATCAATAACGATAATGACGATAATAACGATAATAACTATTTTAATTATAATAATTATAACGAAAATAACATCAACAACGATAAGTATGATAATAATAATAATAAAAAAAACGATAATAATGATTATAACTATAATAAGTATAAAAACGACAATTTTATTGATAATAATAATGAAAAAAATAATAAAGAAGATAATAGCGATAATAGTATGAGTAGTAATATCAATAATAATAATAATAATGACAATAAAGGTAATAACGATGATTATATTTACGACTATAATGAAAATAGTAATAATAATTATAACGATTATACCAATAATAACGATAATATCGATTATAATAATAAAAATGATAATAATAATAATAATAATAATAATAAAGATAATAATGATATTAACGATAATAACGATGATTACGCTAATAACTATAATAACGATAATGACGATAGTAACGATTATAATAATGACGATAATAACTATAATAGTAGTAATATTATTAACGATAATAACGATATTTACGATAATAATTAAATTATAATATAGATAACAACGATATTAACGATAATAACGATAATAATATTAATGATAATGACGACAAAGAATACTAATAAATATCAATTGTAGCAATAATAACGATAATGACGATAATATCGATAATAAAAATGACGATAGTGACGATGATAATAATAGCGATCATAAGGTTTATAATGATTATAATTAGAATAATAATTATAGTAGTAGTTGAAATAATAACGATAATAAGGGTAATAAAAACGACAATAATAACGATATTAACGAAAATAATTATAACAATAATAACGAAAACAACAATAAATACATTAACAATAATAATAATAATAACGGAATTAAGTATAATAACGGTGACAAATATAATATTAATAACATTTATAACTATAATAACGATAATAACGTTAATAACAATAATAATAATTGTAATAATAACAGTAATTATAATAATGATAATTACAATAATAACAATAATAATAATAGTTATAATAAGATTATTACAATATTAACGATAACAACGATAATAAAGATATCTATTATAGAGATATTAAACGCAACAATAATAACAATAATAATATCGATAATAACTATAATAGCGATAATATCGATAATAATATTACTAAAAACGACATTAATAACTATAATAAATATAATAACGAAATGGTATTAACGATACAGGCGACAATAGTAGTAATAGTAATAACGATAATAAGGATAATAACGGCAATAAAAATAATAATAATAAAGATAGTAACGATATAATCGAAAATAATGATATAAGCTATAAGAATTATAATAATAAGAACAATAACAACGATAATAAATATAATAAACAAAATAACAGTAACGATAATACGACAATAATAATAACAATAATAATAACGATAATAACGATAACAACAATAATAACAATGATTAACGACATCAATTATAACGATATAACGTTAATTTCGATATTAATAATAGCAATATTAAAGATAATAACGATAATAATAATAATAATAACGACATAAATAACAATAATAAATATAATAACGATATGGTATTAATGATAAAAAAGATAATAGTAGTAATAGTAATAACGATAATAATGATAATAACGACAATAAAAATAATCATAATAACGATAATAACTATAATTATAGATTACAACAAAAATAATGATAATAATGGAAGTAATAATAACAATAATAAGAATAATAAATATAATAAAAAAATAACGATAAAAATAATAGTACTAATAAAAATAATAACAACAATATTGCTAATAACGATAATAACGATAATAATAATAACGATAATAACGATAATATCCATAATAATATTAACAAAATTAACAATAATATCGATAATAATAATAATAATAATAACAATAATTACGATAATAACGTTAATAACGATAATAATAAGAAAACTATTGTAACAATAATAACGATAATAACGATAATAATATAAACGATAATGAAGGTGTAATAATAATAATAACGATAATAACGAAAAATACGATAATAACGGTATTGATAATAACGATAATAACGTTAATAACGTTAATAATAATAGTACTAATAACAATAATAATAACATTAACGATAATAAAGATAATAACGATAATATTAATAACGATAATAACAACAATAACGATAATAATAATAATAATAATAATAAAATAATAACGATAATAGCTATAATGAGGAAAATAATAATAATTATAATAATAATACTAACGATATAAACGAAAATAACCATAACAATAGAACATATTATAACAATAATAACATTAATAATGTGATTAACGATAATAACCTTAATAATATATCGATAATAACGATTATATTAATATTAATAATAACAATATTTACGATAATAAAGATAATAAAATTAATAATAAAAACAATAATACAGGTAATAATGATAATAATGATAATAACGATAACTAAAATAAGCATAATAACAATAATAATAATATAAACAAAAATGAGGATAGTATAGGTAAAAAGAACAGTAATGACGATAACAATATTAATAATAATAATAATAGCAATAACAACGATAACAACGGTGTTATCTATAATAATAATAGCAGTAATATCGATAAAATCGATAATAATATCAATAATAAATATAATAACGATGATAACGATAATAACGATAATAACGATAGTAATAATAGTAATAATAACTATGATAACAAATATAACGATAATAACGATAATAACGATAGTAATAATAACGATTACATCGATTTAATCAATAATAAAAATTACAATATTAACATACACATCGATAATAATAATAATAATGACAATAATATCGATAATAACGATCATAACGTATATAATAATAATAATAATAATGGTAACAATAATAATAATAATAACGATAATTACGATAATAACGACAATAATAATAAAAATTAAAACCATAATAGCCTTAATGTCGATATTAAAGATAATAGCGATAATAATTATAACAATAATAACGATGATAAGGATAATTACGGTAATAACGATAATAATAGTAATAATAATAACGATAATAACAATATTAACGATAATAAGCGTTATGATAATAATAATAAGAACGATAAAATAGATAATAACGAAATTAACGATAATGACGATAATAATAATAATATTAACAACGATATTATATATAATAACGAAAACATCGAGAATAATAATAAAAATAATATCGATAATAGCGATAATAACGATAAGAAAATTAATAATAATTTCGATAATAGTGATAATAACGATAATAACAATATTAATAGTAATAAAAATTTAGAAAATATCGATAATAAGGATAATAATAATAAAGTTAATAACAATAAAAACGACAGTAATTATATTAACAATATCAATTATAACGATAATAACGAAAATAACTATAGTGACGATAATAACGAAAATAAATACCATAATAATAACGATAATAACGATAATATCGATAATAATTATAATGAAATTAAGACAATAAGGAGAAATATTATAACATCGAAAATAATAATAGCAATAATATCGATAATATCAATAATAACGATAATAATATTAATAATAACAAGGATAATAACGATAATTTCGATAATATCGATAATAACAATAATGATAATAATAATAATAACGATAAAGACGACAATAACGGTAATGACCATAATAACGATTATAATAATAACGATAGTAACGATAATAGTAATAATAATAATAATGATAGTAGCGATAATAACGTTAATAACAAAAATAATAATAAGGTAATAACGATGTTAACGACAAAAACGATAATAATGATAATAGCAATAATAGCGATAACATCGATAATAACAATAATCGTAATAATAACGATAATAGTGGTAATAACGAAGACAACGATAATAATAATAACAATAATAACGATAATAAGGATAATAACGATAAGAACAAATTTAACGATAATAACAAGATTAATAAAAATAATAATATCTATAATAATGATAAGAACGATTAGAACTATAATATTAATAATAATAATAACAATAGTAACGTAAATAAATGAAAAAAAATGATTTAAATAAGATAGTAACGATAATAAATAGAATAACAGTAATAACAATAATAACGACAATAATAATAAAAATAAAAACAAAAATAACGCTAATAACAATAATAATAATAATAATAATAATAATAATAATAATAATAATAATAATAATAATAACGATAATAACAATAATAACGAAAATTATAATATTAATAACAACAATAATAACAATAATAACGATAATAATCATAATAATAAATACGATAAGGTCGATAATATCGATAATAATATTAACAAAATTAATTATAATATCGATAATAATATTAACAAAATTAATGATAATATCGATAATAAAAATAACATTACAAACGATAATATCTATAAGCATAATAATAATAATAATAATGGTAATAACGATAATAACGTTAATAATAGTAGTAATACTATCATTAATAACAATAATAGCGGTAATAAGGTAATTAACGGTAATGACGATAATTATAATAACCATATTAACAATAATAACAATATTATCGATGATAACAATAACAATAATAACGATAATATCGATAATAATAATAATATTATTAACGTTAACATCGATAATAATAAAAAATATAATAACATTAATAACGATAATATCGATAATAACTATAATAATAATAAAGAAAATAACGATAATAATGATATTAACGGTAATGATAATAGTAATATTATCGATAATAACGATAATAACGATAATAATAAATACGATAATATCGATAATTTCGATAATAATAATAATATTAACGATTATATCGATAAAAATAATAACAATAATAACAATATTAAAAATAATAATCATAATAACGATAATAATAACATTATTATTAATAACAATAATAACAATAATAACGATAATAATGATAATAACGATTATAATGTCAACGATAATACCGATAATAGTAGTAATAATAATAACGATAATGACTCTATTTAGGATAATAATAATAACAATAAACTAGAAAAGAACGATATTATCTATAATAACAATATTAATAATAACGATAATAAATAAAATAACGATGTAACGATAATAATAACAATAATATTAACAATAATATTGATAATAATAATAATAATAATAATAATAGCAATAATAACGATAATAAAGATAATAACTATAATAATGATAACGATAATAACGATAATAGTAATAATAATAATATCAAAAATAACAATAATTACGATAAGAACGTAATTAACCATAATAATAATAATAATAATAATAATAATAATAATAATAATAATAATGATAATAATAATAATAATAATAATAATAGCGATAATAACGATATTAACGACAAAAACGGTAATAATTATAACAATAATAACGGTAATAATTATAATAATAATATCGATAATATTGATAATATCGTTAATAATTATATTAATAATAACTCTAATAACGATAATAAGGACAATAAAATAATCAATAATAACTGTATTAACAAAAATATTAAGGACAATTGTAACGATAATAACGATAATAATATTAATAATAATAATGATAACGAAAGTAAAGATAATAACGATGACAACGATAATAATAATAGCAATAATTATGATAATAATGAAAAAAATAATAATAGTAATAACAATAATATTGCTAATAACGCTAATTAGGATAACAATAAAAATGATAACGACGATGAAAATAATATTAATAATAACGATAATATCGATAATAATAATAACGTAAGAAACGATAATAGCATTAATAATAATAAAGATAAAAACATTAATAACGATAATAAAGATAATAAAAATAAATATAATAACGTTTATAAAGATAATAACGATAATAACGATTTTAACTAAAATAACGATAATAAAAATAATAATAATAAGGATATTAAAAATATTAACGATAACAACGATAATAACAGTTATATTAATAACGATAATAACGATAATATCGATAATAATAATAACAATATTGACGAAAATAATAATAATAATAATAGCGATTTTGACGATAACAACGATAATAACCCTAATAATAATAATAATAATAATAACGAAAATAAGGATAATAACGATGAAAACGATAAAAATAATAACAATATTAACGATAGTAACGATAATATCGATAATAATAATAATAATAATAATGATAAAAATGATATCAATAATGATAACGATAATAACGAAAATAATTGCTATAATAATAAAAATATCATCGATATTAACGATAGTAACGATCATAATAAAACAATAATATCGATAAAACGATAATAACGATAATAACATTAATAATAATAGTAATAAAAAAGAATATAACAATAATAACGTTTACAATGATAATCACGATAATATTATTAATAATTATAACAATAATAACAATAATAACGACAATTATTTTAATAGAAGTAATAATAACAATATTAAAAATGTTTTCAATAATAATGATAACAACGATAATAATAGTATTAACAATTAAATTAATAACAATAATAACGATAATACAGATAATAAGGTTGATAATAATAACGATAATAACGATAGTATTAATAATAATATCGATAGTAACATTAATGACGATAATAGCGAAAATAACGATAATAACGATATTAATAATAAAATTAATTACAATAAATACGTTAATAATGATAATAATATTAACAATAATAACGATGACAACGATAATAAGGATAGTAGTAATTACAATAATATCGACAATAATAATAAAAATAACGATAATAACGATAATAACCATATCAATAATAACGATAATAGTGACAATAAACATAATAATGATATCAATAATAACAATAATAACAATAAGAATGATAATATTATATACGATAGAGTCGATAATATCGATAATAATGTTAACAAATTTAACCATAATATCGATAATAATTTTAACAATATTAACGATGGTATCGATATTGACGAAAAATAATAATAATAATGACGATAATAACGGTTTAAAACGGTAATAATAGTAATAACAATATCGACAATACCGATAATAACGATAATTACAATAATAACGAATATAATAATAACGATAATAACGATAATAGTAGTAATAATAATAACGATAAAAAGGTTAATAATAATAATAATAATAATAATAACGATAACAACGATAATAACGATAAAAATAATAATAATAATAACGATAATAACGATTATACGATTTATAACAATAACGATTATAACGATAATAGTAATAATAATAAGAACGATAATGAAGATAAAAAGATAAAGTTGATAATAACTATAATAAAGATAATAACTATACTAATAATAATAATAATAAGGATAATAACGATTATAACAATAAAAATAAAAAGAATAATAACGACAATAATGATAATAACGATAATAATAATAGCAATAATAACGATTTTAACGAAAATAACGATAGTAATAATAACATTAATAACGATAATAACATTATCAACGATAATAATAATAATGACATTAATAATAATAATCATATTAGAGATATTAACAATAATAAAAACAATAATAATTATACCATTAATAATAATAGTAACCATAATAACGATAATATCGATAATAATGATAGTTATAATAACGATAGTAATGATAATATCGATAATACTAATATCAATATTATTGATAATATCGATAATAATAATAATAATAATAACGATAATATCGATAATAACGATAATAATGATAATAACGATAATAAAGGTAATAACAATAATATCGATTATAACGATAATAATAATAATAACGATAATGACGATAATAATAATAACAATAATAACAATAATATCGATACTTACGATAATATCGTTAATAATAATAACGATAATATAGATAATAATAATAAAATTAATAACGTTAATAACTATAATTACGATAATAAAGGTAATAAGAATAAAATTAATAACGCTAATAACGATAATAAAGATAATAATATTATTAATAATACCGAAAATATCGATTATAATGGAAATAATAATAATAACAATATTGATAATAACGATTATAACGGTAATAACGATAATAATAATAGTAATAATAATAGTAATAATAATAATGATAATTACGATAATAAAGACAATATTAATAACAATAATAATATTGATAATAACTATAATAACAATAATAAACATAATGACGACAATAACTATAATAATAATTACGGTAATAACGATAATATCGATAATATTAATAATAATAATAACAGTAATAACGATAATAACAGCAATAATATTATTATAAAAATAACAATAATATCCATAATAATGATAATGAGTGCAATAATAATAATAAAAATAATAATAATAATAATAATAATATTAATAATAATAACGATAATGAAGATAATAATAATAATAATAATAACAATAATAACAACAATAACGACAATAACGAAAATAACAATAATAATAATAATAATAACGACATTAATAAATGTAATAAATATAATAACGAAATGGTATTGACGAAATAATCGACAATAGTAATAATAGTAATAAGGATAATAACGATAATAACGACAATAAATATATTAATAATAAAGAAAATATCAATATTATAGCAAATAACGATTATAACGATAATAATAAAAACAATATTAACGATAATAATGATAATAGCGATTATAACGATATTAAAGACAGTAATAATTATAATAATAATAAAAATAATATTAACAATAACAATGAAAATAATGATAATAATAGAAGTAATAATAATAATAATAATAATAATAACGATAATAAGAATAATATCAATAATAATAATAACTATATTAACGATAATAACAATTATAGTAATAATAATAATAACGATAATTACGATAAAAATAATGTTAATAATAATAACGATAATAATGATAATACTAATAATAATAATTATAATAATAAAAATAATAATAATAAGAATAATATCATTAATACTCACAATAATAACAATAATAACGGTTATGAGATGAATAAAGTTAATAATAATAACGATAAAAATGATAATAACGATATAATCGATTAGAATAATTACAATAATAACGATAATAACAATAACAATAATTACAATAATAACGATTATTAATGTAATAACGATAATACTAAGAATAATAATAATATCGAAAATATGGTTAATTACGAAAATAACGGTAATAATGATAATAACTATATTAACGACAATAATAATAATAATAATAAAGATAATATCGATAATAACGATAATAGTGATTATAATAAAAACAACAATAAAGATAACAACGATATTAACAATAATAACAATTATAACAATTATATCGATAATAACAATAATAACGATAATAACGATAATAATAATAACACTAATAACAATAATATCGACAATAACGATAATTACGATAATACTAATAAAATTATAACGATAATAACGATAATAACAATAATATTATTAATAATAATAATGATGATTTCATTAATAAGGATAATAGCAATAATAATATTAATAAAATTATCGATTATAATGAATATAAAGATAATGATAGTAACCGTAATAATAATTATAATAATAACAAGAATTTCGATAATAATAATAGAATAGATAATAATACTAATGATTATATCCATAATAACGATAATAACGATAATAACAATATTAATAATAACTACAGTAACGATAATACCAATAATAATAATTAAATATTATCGATAATATCGATAATAATAATAAAAATAACAACGATAATATCGATAATAACTGTTATATTTATAATAAAAACAATAATAACGATAATAAGGATAGTAACTATAATTACAATGATATTATAATCGATAAAAACAATAAAATTAATAACGTCGTTTATGATACCAACGAAAATATTAATATTAATAATGAAGATAATTATGATAATAACGATAATAATTGTAGTAATAAAAAAATAATAACGACAATAACGTTAATAACGAAAATAACGATTATATTATTAACGATTATATTAATAATATCGATAATATTAATAACAATACTAATGATAATAACGATAATAATAATAATAACAGTAATAACGACATTAACGATAATAGCAATAATAATAATAATGATAATAACGATAATAATAATTTTAATAATAACGATAATAACGATAAGAACGATAATAACAATAATAATAATATTGATAACAAAGATAATAACGATATTAACGCTAATAGTGATAATAATAAAAACAATATTAAAGAAAATAAAGATAATAAAGATAATAACGATAGTAATAAGAATAATAACAGCAATAATATCTATAATTATGATAATAACGACAATAACGACCATAACGATAATAATAAAAGTAATAATAACGATGATAACGGAATTAACTATAATAATAATATTAATATTAATAATAATAATAACAAAAACAACGATATTAACTCTAACAGTAGTAGTAATACTAACAATAATAACAATACTATCGATAATGATGTTAACGGTAATAATAATAACGATAATAATAATAATAATAATAACAATACTAACTATAAAAACGATAATAATAATTGTAATAGTAATAATAATAGCAATAATAACGATAATAAGATAATTATAATAATAATAATAAAGACAATAACGATAATAGCGATAACAATAATAACAATAATAACGTTAATAACGAAAATTACGATAATTCTGATAATAACAATAATAATGATAACGATAATAACGATATAGTAATCATAATAATTACAATTATAAAGATAATATCGATAATAATAATAATTATAATAATTAATATAATAAAGATATAAACGATAAAAACAATAATGTTAATATAAACAATAAAGATAATAACGACAATAATAATAATAATAATAACAATAACAAGGATAATAACAATAATAATAATTAAAGACTATAATAATGATTATAAAAATAATGATAATAAAGAATATAATTATAATAATAAAAAAAATAATAACGATAATAATGATACAAACGATAATAATAATAATAACAATTAACATAATAACGATTATAACGATAATAATAATATCATAAATAACGATAATAACGATTATAACGATAATAATAATACTAATAATTATAAAAATAATAACAGTAAGAACGATAAAAAATATAATAACATTAATAACGATAAAAACGATAATAACGAAAATATCGATAATAATAATAACAATAATAACTATAATAACCATAATAACAATAATATAGTAATAAAAAAAAAGATAATGTCGATAATAAGAACAATAATAATAGTAATATAAACGATAATAACGATAATATCGATAATAATTATAACGAAAGGAACGACAATAATAATATTAATATTAACGATAATAAGAATAATAATAATGACATCGATAATAAGAATAACAATAATTTCGATAATAAGGGTAATTATGAAAATAACAGTAATAGCGATAATATATATAAAAGGACAATAATAATAATAATAAATACGATAATAAGGATAATGACGATAATAAAGATAATAACGATAATGTTGATAACAACGATAATAACGATAATCACAATAATAATTATAACAATGAAAACGATAATAATTATAATAACGATAATAATAATGACGATAATAGCTGAAATAATAATAACGGTAATAGTAATAATAGTAATAACATTGATTACGATGATAACGATAATAATAATAAATTTAATAACGCCAATTATGATAACAAGGAAAATAATAACATTAATAATAACTATAATTACGATAATAACGATAATAATTGTAGTAATAATAACAATAATAACAATTAAAACGATAATAATGTTAGCGATAATAATAATAACGACAATGATTATAATAATAATAACAATTCTAACGATAAAAGCAATAATAATAATAGTAATATTAATAATAATAGCAATAATAACGATAATAAAGATAATTATAATAACAATAATAAAGACAATAACGATAATGGCTAATAACAATAATAATAATAATAACGATAATAGCGATAATAATGATCATAATAATAATAACAGTCACAATATTAATAATAACAATAATAACGATAATATCGATAATAATGATAATAACGATAATAAAGACAATAAAAATAAAATCAAGTACGATAATAACGGTAATAAAGAGAATATTGGTAATAACGATAATAGCGATGATTATAATAAAAATAACTATTATAATAATAATAAGAATAATAAAGATAATTACGTTAAATATAATTATAGTAATAACAATAATATATATATTATACATAATAACGATATTAGTAACAACTATAATAAAGATACTAACGTTAATAACGATATTAACGATAGTGATAATGACAATAATAACGATAACAAAGATGATAACGATAATAATAATAATAATAATAATAATAATATTATTGATAATAGTGTTAATTACGAAAATAACGGTAATAAAGATAATAACAATAATATCGACAAAAATAATAATAATAATAACGATACTAACGATAATAACGATAAAAATTATAATAATAATAAAGATAATAACGGGAATAACGATAATAACGATAGTAATAATTACAATAATAACGATAATGATGATAATAATAACAATAACGATAATTATTAGAAAAAAATTACTATAATAACGATATTAACAATAATAATAATAAGAATTACAACGATAATAAAGAAATAACGATAGTAATAATAACAATTATAACGATAATAATTGTAATGACCATAACAATAGTAACGACAATTACGATAATATCGATAATAATATTAACATTATTAACGTTCATAACGGTAACAGTAATAATAATTATAACATGTATAACAATAAAAACGATAATAACGATGCTAATAATAACGATAATAATTTTAATAACGATAATAACGATAATAACGAAAATAACTATTATAATAATTATAATTATAAAAATAATAATAAGGATTATAACGATCATTACGTAAATAATACTAGTAACAGTAACAATAATAATAAATATAATAACAATATTGAGGATACAAACAATATTAGAGATAATAGCGATAACAAAATTAATAATAATAACTATAATAACGATAATAACAATAATAATAAGAACATTAATAGCGAAAATAACGATAATAGTAATAATAATAATAAAAACGATTATAACGATAATAACGATAAAAACAGTAGGAATAATAACAATAAAAACAATAATAACAATAATAGCGATAATAACGATACTAATAATAATAATAATAATATTGCTTATAACGCTATAAACGACAATTACGATAATAATAATAAAATCATTAAAGATAAAAACGATAATAATTATAAAATAATAAGTATATTAACGAAAATAATAATACAAACGATAATAATAATATTGATTATAACCATAATAACGATAACAACGATAATATTAAAAACATTAATAACGATAATAACGTTTATAACGATAATAATAATAACAGTATAATTGATATTAACGAAAATAATTATAATAACTATAATAATAATAACAAAAATAACTATTCAAACGGTTATAACAATAATAATAATAACAATAATGACGATAATAACGGTAATAACGATAATAATAAAAATAATAATGACGCTAATAACGATAATAACGCGTACTAATAATTATAATAATAACAATAGTAATAATAGCAATAAAAACGATGGTAACGATATGGAAGATAATGATAATAATATTAATAACAATATTAAGGATAATAACGATAACATCAATAATAATAAAAATATAAATATTGATATTAACGATAATAACGATGATAACAAATTAAATAATAAAAATAATAATGACGATAATAGCGATAATAAAGATAATAACAGCAATAATAACATTAATAATAGCGATGATAACAATAATAACGATATTAACGATAATAATAACATTAATAATAGCGATAATAACGATAATAACGATAATAACGATAATAACGATAATAATAATAATAATAATAATAATAATAATTGTAATAATAATAATAATAATAATAACGATAATAATAATAATAATAATAATAATAATAACGATAATAAATATAATAAGGTTAATAATACAAGTAATTATAACAATAATATCATTATTAAAGATAATAAAGATAATAACAATAATTATAATAAAAATAATATCAATAGAAATCATAACAATATTAACGATAATAACGATACTAAAAATAACAATAATAATAATTATAACGATAATATCTATAATAACGATACTAAAAATGACAATAACAAATATAATAATAGAAATGACTATTATAACGATAATTTAAATTACATTAAAGACGATAATTATGATGATTACGATAATAATGAAAAGAATATAAACAATAACAATAATAACGAAAAAATTATAATAATGATAATAAAAATTTTTAATAACAATAACTACGATAATAATAATTATAATAATAACAATAGCAATAATAATGATAGTAACGATAATAAACATAACAATAAGAACGAAAATAACTATAATAACGATAATAAAAATAACAATAAAAAAAAAACAACGATAATTTAGAACATAACTGTTATATTATTTATAATAACGATAATAACGATAATAAATGTAGTAGTAATAATAATAATAACGATAATAACGTTAATAACGAAAATAACGATTATAATATTAACGATAATATCAATAATATCGATTATAATAATAACACTACTAGCGATAATAACGATAAAAATAACAATAATAATAATAATAACAGCAATAATATCTATAATTACGATAATAACGGGAATAACGATCATAACGATAATAATAGTAATAATAACGAAGATAACGACATTAACTATAATAATAATATTAATAATAATAATGATAACAAAAATAACGATATTAACGACAATAATAGTAGTAATAATAACAATAATAACAATAATAACGATAATGATGTGAGCGATAATAATAATAACGACAATGATTATAATAATAACAACAATTCTAACGATAAAAGCAATAATAATAATAGTAATAGTAATAAAAATAGCAATAATAACGATAATAAAGATAATTATAATAACAATAAACGACAATAACGATAATGACGAAAAAACCATAATAATAATAATAACGATAATAGCGATAATAACGATCATAATAATAATAACAGACACAATATTAATAATAACAATAATAACGATAATAAAGACAATAAAAATAATATTAAGTACGATAATAACAGTAATAAAGAGAATAACGATAATAGCAATGATAATAATAACGATAACTATTATAATAATAATAAGAATAATAAAGATAATTACGATAAACATAACAATAATAATAACAGTAATAACGATAATAACGTTAATAACGACAATAATAATAATAATGATAATAATAATAATAATAATGATAATAATAATAATAGCGATAATAAAGATAATGACCACAGTAATAATAATAATAATAATATTAATAATAATAACAATAATGACAATAATAACGATAATAACTACAATAATGATAATAATAATAATAATTATAACGATAATAACGATAATATCGATAATAACAATATTAATAAGAGCGATAGTAACGTTAATAGTAATAACTATAAATTCGATATTAATGATATTAATGAAAATAACTATAATAATAATAATAAATATAACAATAATAACGATAATAACGATAACAATAATAACGATAATAAAGTTAGTTATAACAATAATGATAACAATAATAACGAAAATAAAGATATCATAAATAATAAAAATAAGGATAATGCCAATAAAAACGTTAATAATAGTAATAATAACAATTATAATAATAACTATAATAACGATAATAACCATAATAACGATAATAACGATAATAACGATAATAACAATAATAGTAATAATAACCACGAAAATAACGATAATAACAATATCAATAATAATAACACTATGAATATAAATAATTACAATAGTAACAATAATAACATGACGATAATAATAATAATGATATTAAGGATAAAAGCGATAATGAAGATAATAACGATAATAAGGATAATAACATTATAGTTATTAACGATAAAAACGACATTAAAGATGATAACAATTACTATTATATAGATATTAATGAAAATAACGATAATAATGATAATAAAGACAATAATAATAATAATAATAACGATAATAATGATAATAACGATAATAATAATATCGAAATTAACGACAATAATAATAATAATAATAACGATAATAATGATAATAAAAATAATAAAGATAATGAAAATAATAATTATAACAATAATATCAATAATAAAGATAATAACGTAATAACGATAATACTAATAAGATTTATGAAGATATTAGCAATAATATCGATAATAACGATAATAATAGTAATATTAACAATAATAACAATAATAACAATTATAGCTGTAATTACAATAATAACGATAATAACGATAATAATAATAACAATAATAAGAATAATATCAAAATAACGATAATTACGATAATAGTAATAACAATTATAGCGATAATAACGATAAGAATGATAATAATATTAATAATATTGTCAATGCCAACGATTATAACGATAATTATGATAACAATAATAACAATTATAATGGTAATAACAAAAAAATAATAATAATAAGACCTATAAGAACTATAATATAGATAATATTAGTAGTAATAATAACAATATTAGCAAAAATAAAGATAATAACGATAACAATATTAACGTTAATAACGTTAGTTATAACAAAATTAATAACAATAATAACGATAATAAAGATAACACTAATAATCAATAACGATAATGACGATAACAGCGATAATAGTATGAGTAGTAATATCAATAATAATAATAATAATGACAATAAAGGTAATAACGATGATTATATTTACGATTATAATGAAAATAGTAATAATAATTATAACGATTTTACCAATAATAACGATAATATCGATAATAATAATAATAATGATAATAATCATAATAATAATAATAATAAAGATAATAACGATATTAACGATAATAACGATGATTACGCTAATAACTATAATAACGATAATGACGATAGTAACGATTATAATAATGACGATAATAACTATAATAGTAGTAATATTATTAACGATAATAACGATATTTACGATAATAATTAAATTATAATATAGATAACAACGATATTAACGATAATAACGATAATAATATTAATGAAAATGACGACAAAGAATAATAATAAATATCAATTGTAGCAATAATAACGATAATGACGATAATATCGATAATAATAATGACGATAGTGACGATGATAATAATAGCGATCATAAGGTTTATAATGATAATAATTAGAATAATAATTATAGTAGTAGTTGAAATAATAACGATAATAAGGGTAATAAAAACGACAATAATAACGATATTAACGAAAATAATTATAACAACAATAACGAAAACAACGATAAATACATTAATAATAATAATAATAATAACGGAAGTAAGTATAATAACGGTGACAATATAACATTAATAACATTTATAACTATAATAACGATAATAACGTTAATAACAATAATAATAATTGTAATAATAACAGTAATAATAATAATGATAATTACAATAATAACAATAATAATAATAGTTATAATAAGATTATTACAATATTAACGATAACAACGATAATAAAGATATCTATTATAGAGATAATAAACGCAACAATAATAACAATAATAATATCGATAATAACAATAATAGCGATAGTATCGATAATAATATTAATAATAACGACATTAATAACTATAATAAATATAATAACGAAATGGTATTAACGATACAGGCGACAATAGTAGTAATAGTAATAACGATAATAAGGATAATAACGGCAATTAAAATAATAATAATAAAGATAGTAACGATATAATCGAAAATAATGATATAAGCTATAAGAATTATAATAATAAGAACAATAATAACGATAATAAAGATAATAAACAAAATAACAGTAACGATAATACGACAATAATAATAACAGTAATAATAACGATGATAACGATAACAACAATAATAACAATGATTAACGAAATCAATTATAACGATATAACGTTAATTTCGATATTAATAATAGCAATATTAAAGATAATAACGATAATAATAATAATAATAACGACATGAATAACAATAATAAATATAATAACGATATGGTATTAATGATAAAGAAGATAATAGTAGTAATAGTAATAACGATAATAATGATAATAACGTTAGTAACGATAATATTAATAAGTATGAAAACGATTATTATGATATTAACGATAACAACAATAATAATAATAATAACATTAATGAGGACAATAAGGGTAGTATTGATAATAATAATAAAAATATTAATGATAATGTCGATAACAATAATAATAATAATAACATCGATAACGATAATAACGACAATAATGATAATAAAGATAATAATATCAATAATAATGTTAATAACGACAATAATTATAATAATAACATTGATAATAAAAGTAATAACGTTAATAACGACAATAATTATAATAATTATATTGATATTAACAATAATAAGGAAAATAATAAACTTAATGATATTAATAACGATATAGACATACATAACCATAATAATAGTAGTAATAATATTCATTATTACTACTATTATTAAAGGCGTAAAGAACGTTATTGCCGAAATAATTAATAACAATTATAACGATAATAACGATAATAGCGATAATAATGATAATAACGATAATTATAATTGTAATAATAAAAATATTAACGGTAATAACAATTATAATAATGACCATAATAACGATAATAACGTAAATAACGATAATAAAATTAACAATAATATTGCTAATAACGGTAATACCGATAATAACGATAATAACGATAATAATAATAATAATAATAATAATAATAAAATAATAACGATAATAGCTATAATGAGGAAAGTAATAATAATTATAATAATAATACTAACGATATAAACGAAAATAACCATAACAATAGAACATATTATAACAATAATAACATTAATAATGTGAATAACGATAATAACCATAATAATATATCGATAATAACGATTATATTAATATTAATAATAACAATATTTACGATAATAAAGATAATAAAATTAATAATAAAAACAATAATACAGGTAATAATGATAATAATGATAGTAACGACAAAAATTATAATACTAATAATAATTAAAATTACAATAATAACGAAAATAATAATTACGATAACACCGAAAATAAGAATAATAATAATAATAATAATAATAAAAATGAGGATAATATCGACGACAACGAAAATAATATTAGTCATAATAGTAACGATAATAACAATAATAACGAAAATAATGTTATTCACGATAATGTCGATAATAATAATAACAATTATTACAGAAATAAAGATAATAGCGATAATAACAATAACATTAATAACGATAGTAAAGATATTAACGATAATAATAACAGTAATAATAATAAAGATAATAACGATATTTACTATAATAACGATAATTACAACAATAACGATATAGATAAAAATAATAATATAGACATTTCCGAAAATAATCATAACTATATTAACGATAATAACGATAAAAATAATAATAGTAATAATAATAACAACGATAATAACGATAAAAATAATAATAGTAATAATAATCACAACGATAATAACGATAATTACGATAATAATAATAATAAAGAAAATAACGCAATTAACGATAATAACGATAATAATAATAACAATAACAACGATAATAACAATATTAATAATAACAATAAAAAAATCAATCATAAGGATAATTAAAATAAGAACGAAAATAGTAATAACAATAACAACAATAATAACGATAATTACGATAATAATGTTTATAATAAGAAAGGTAATAATAACTATAATATTCATAATAATTATAATATCGATATTAACGAACGTAACAGTAATAATTGTAATATTAAGAACGATAAAAACGATAATAACGATAATAACGATAATAATAATAACTATAATAACGATAATAACGATAATAATGATAATAACGATAACAAAAATAAGAATAATAACAATAATAATAATATTAACAAAAATGAGGATAGTATAGGTAAAAAGAACAGTAATGACGATAACAATAATAATAATAATAATATTAGCAATAACAACGATAACAAACGGTGTTATCTATAATAATAATAGCAGTAATATCGATAAAATCGATAATAATAACAATAATAAATATAATAACGATGATAACGATAATAACGATAATAACGATAGTAATAATAGTAATAATAACTATGATAACAAATATAACGATAATAACGATAATAACGATAGTAATAATAACGATTACAACGATTTAATCGATAATAAAAATTACAATATTAACATATACATCGATAATAATAATAATAATGACAATAATATCGATAATAACGATCATAACGTATATAATAATAATAATAATAATGGTAACAATAATAATATTAATAACGATAATTACGATAATAACGACAATAATAATAAAAATAAAAACAATAATAGCCTTAATGTCGATATTAAAGATAATAACGATAATAATTATAACAATAATAACGATGATAAGGATAATTACGGTAATAACGATAATAATAATAATAATAATAACGATAATAACAATATTAACGATAATAAGCGTTATGATAATAATAATAAGAACGATAAAATAGATAATAACGAAATTAACGATAATGACCATAATAATAATAATATTAACAACGATATTATATATAATAACGAAATCATCGAGAATAATAATAAAAATAATATCGATAATAGCGATAATAACGATAAGAAAATTAATAATAATTTCGATAATAGTGATAATAACAATAATAACAATATTAATAGTAATAGAAATATAGAAAATATCGATAATAAGGATAATAATAATAAAGTTAATAACAATAAAAACGACAGTAACTATATTAACAATATCAATTATAATGATAATAACGAAAATAACTATAGTGACGATAATAACGAAAATAAAAATCATAATAATAACGATAATAACGATAATATCAATAATAACGATAATAATATTAATAATAACAAGGATAATAACGATAATTTCGATAATATCGATAATAACAATAATGATAATAATAATAACGATAAAGACGACAGTAACGGTAATGACCATAATAACGATTATAATAATAACGATAGTAACGATAATAGTAATAATAATAATAATGATAGTAGCGATAATAACGTTATTAACAAAAATAATAATAAGGTAATAACGATGTTAACGACAAAAACGATAATAATGATAATAGCAATAATAGCGATAACATCGATAATAACAATAATCGTAATAATAACGATAATAGTGGTAATAACGAAGACAACGATAATAATAATAACAATAATAACGATAATAAGGATAATAACGATAAGAACAAAATTAACGATAATAACAAGATTTATAAAAATAATAATATCTATAATAATGATAAGAACGATTAGAACTATAATATTAATAACAATAATAACAATAGTAACGTAAATAAATAAAAAAAAATTATTTAAATAAGATAGTAACGATAATAACGACAATAATAATAAAAATAATAACAAAAATAACGCTAATAACAATAATAATAATAATAATAATAATAATAATAATAATAATAATAATAATAATAATAATAATAACAATAATAACAGTAATAACGAAAATTATAATAATAATAACTACAATAATAACAATAATAATGATAATAATCATAATAATAAATACGATAAGGTCGATAATATCGATAGTAATATTAACAAAATTAATTATAATATCGATAATAATATTAACAAAATTAATGATAATATCGATAATAAAAATAACATTACTAACGATAATATCTATAAGCATAATAATAATAATAATAATAGTAATAACGATAATAACATTAATAATAGAAGTAATACTAACATTAATAACAATAATAGCGATCATAAGGTAATTAAAGGTAACAACGATAATTATAATAACCATATTAACAATAATAACGATATTATCGATGATAACAATAACAATAATAACGATAATATCGATAATAATAATAATATTATTAACGTTAACATCGATAATAATAATAATTATAATAACATTAATAACGATAATATCGATAATAACTATAATAATAATAAAGAAAATAACGATAATAATGATATTAACGATAATAATAATAGTAATAATATCGATAATAACGATAATAACGATAATAATAAATACGATAATATCGATAATTTCGATAATAATATAAATATTAACGATTTTATCGATAAAAATAATAACAATAATAACATTATTAAAAATAATAATCATAATAACGAAAGTAATAACATTATTATTATTACCAATAATAACGATAATAACGATAATAATGATACTAACGATTATAATAACAACGATAATACCGATAATAGTAGTAATAATAATAAGGATAATGGCTTAATTTAGGATAATAATAATAACAATAAAAGAGAAAAGAACGATATTTTCTATAATAGCAATATTAATAATAACGATTATAACTAAAATAACGATGCAACGATAGTAATAACAATAATATTAACAATAATATTGATAATAATAATAATAATAACAGCAATAATAACGATAACAAAGATAATAACGATAATAATAATAACGATAATAACGATAATAGTAATACTAATAATATCAAAAATAACAATTATTACGATAATGACTATAATAACGATAATAATAATAACGATAATGGCGATGATAATGATATCTATAATAACGTTAATAAAGGTAATAATAATAACAAAAATATCATTAAAAACGATAATAAAGATAATAACAATAATAACGATAAAAACTATATTAAAATAACAATAATCTACGATAACGTAGATGAAAACAACAACAATAATAGCAAAAATAACGAAAATAAGGATAATAACGATAATAGCGTCAATAATAAAAATAATAACGATAATAACGGTAATAACCAAATTAATAACAACGATAATATCGATTATAACGTTAATAATACTAGTAGTAATAATTATATTAACGGTAATTACTATATTTAAGAATACAGTAGTAACGATAGAATTATTAATAATCATAATAATAACGATTATATCGAAAATGACGAGAATAACGATAATAATAATGCAATTAATAACGATAATTACGTTAATAACGAAAATAATAACAGCCTTAATATCGATAATAACGATAATAACCATAATACTAATAAAGATGACAACAATAAAAACAATAATATTAATATTAATAATAACGAAAATGAGGATAATAACGATGTCAACGATAATAATAATAACAACATAAAGGATAATAAAAATAATAACGATTAAGTAAATAAGGTAATAACGATGACAATGATAATAATAATAACAATAATAAAGTAATAACGATAATAACGATTATACGGATTATAACAATAACGATAATAGAAATAATAATGAGAACGGTTAGGAAGATAAAACGATAAAAATGATAATATCTATAATAACAATAGTAACAATATTAACTGTAATAATAATAACAATATTAACGTTAATGATGATAATAAAGATAATAACTATAATAACAAATATAATAACGACAATAATAATAACAATAATAACGATAAAAACGTTATAAACGATAACAACAATAATAATAATGATAATAACTATACTAATAGTCATAACAATAACAATAATAATGATTATAACAATAATTATAAAAAGAATAATAACGATAATAATGATAATAACGTTAATAACAATAGCAATAATAACGATTTTAACGTTAATAACGATAGTAATAATAACATTATTAACGATAATAACATTAAAAACGATAATAAAACAATAATAATTATAACAATAATAATAATAATAATAGTAACCATAATAACAATAATATCGATATTAACGATAGTAATAATAACAATAATAACGATAATAATAATAATAATAACTATAATAACGATAATTACGAGAATGACGATAATATTAATAACGATAATAACAATAATAGCGTAAATAACGATAAAAATAATAGTAATAATAACAATAATAACGATAAAAATATTAACGATAATATCGACATTATTAACAATAATAACAACGATAACTACGCTAATAACGATAATAAAATTAATAATAATAAAGATAATAACAATATTAACGATAATATCGATAATATCGATAATAAAAATAATAATAGTAATAGCCATAATAACGATAATAATAACAACGATAATAACGATAAGAAAGATAATAATACTAAGAATAATATATATATCATGTATACTAACGTTAATAACGATAATTCTAATAACAATTATAACGATAATAACGTTTATAATGGTAAGAACGATAATAATATTTATAATAACAACAATAATAACAATTATTACGATATAAGGATAATAATAAAAGTAATAATAACAATATTAAAAATAATAAGTATAATAACGATAATAACTACAATAATAGTAGTAATAATGAAAGTAATAACAATAATAACCATAAAAACGATTTTAACGATAATAATTATAACGATAATAACGATAATAACTGTAATATTAATAACATTATTTAGGATAATATCGATATTAATAATTGTAATAATAACAATAATAACGATCATAACGATAATAGCGGTTATAATAAAAACGATATTAACGATATTAACGATAATAATAATAATAATAATAATAATAATAATAATAATAATAATAATAACTATAATAACGATAATAACATTAATAATATCAGTAATAAAAAAATAATATCAATTATAACAATAATAACGATAATAACTATTACAATAAAATCGATAATAACAATATTATTAATAATAATAACAACGATAATTACGATAATATCGATAACAAAATTAATAATAATAAAGATAATAACAATATTAATAACGACAATAATAATAATAATAATAATTATAATAATAATAATAATAATAATAATAATAACGATAATAACGATAATAACATTAATAATATCAGTAATAATAAAATAATATCAATTATATCGATAATAACGATAATAAAAATAATAATTGTATAGCAATAATAACAATAATAAAGAGAATAAAGGTAATAATGGTAAAAACTATAATAATAATAACGAAAATAACGATAATAATTATATTAACGATAATAATAATAATAATAATATCGTTAATAACGATGATAACGAAAATAAAGATAATAACGATAATAATAATTATAATAATTGCAATAATAATAATATTAATTATAATAATAACGTTGATAATAATAGTAATTATAAAATAATAGCCATAATAACAATAATAATGGTAATAAAATATACGATTTTATCGACATTAGTAATAATAATAATAACTATAATAAAGAAAATTACGATAATTATAATAATAATAATAATAATAATAAAAATATTAACAATAATTTGCATAATAACGATGATAATAGTGGAAATGTTAAGAATAATCACAATAATAACGATAATAAAGATTATGACGATAACAATAATATTCATAATAACGTCAATATTAATAATAATAATAATAACGATAATATCGATATTAGAAGTAATATTAATAACGAAAATAACGATATTTACGTTAATAATTATAATAATAATAAAGATAATAACAATAGTAACATTAATAACGATAATAATAATAAAAATATTAGTTATAATATCGAAAATTATAAAAATAATAATAGAAATAATAATTAATATCGATAATATCGATAATAATGATATTAATAATAATAATAATAGCAATAATAACGATATTAACGAAAGTTGTAATAACATTAGTAACGTAACAACGATATTAACATTAATAATAATAATAATAATAATAACGAAAGTAAGAACAATAACGGTGACAACAATAATATTAATAACAATAATCACGATAATAACGATAATAAAGAAAATAATAATACTAATAATAACGATAATAACGATATCAATGGCATTAACGATAATAACGTTTATAATAATTATCTTATTAAAGAAAGAACGACAATAATGATACTAACAATAACAACGATAATAATAATAACGATAATAATACAAATAATAATAAAAATAATAGCAACAACAGCAATAATAACGAGAGTAACTATACTATATTTATAATAATAACGATAATAACCATAATAACGATAATAACGATAATAATTATAATAACAACATTAACGATAATAATGACAGTAATAATAACAATAATGACGATAATAACTTCAACAAAGAGAATACCGATAATTACGATAATAACAATAATAATAATAGTAATAATTAAGTTAATAACGATATCTACGATAATAAGGAAAATAGCAATAACAATAATAATGATAATAACAATTACAATCCTAATAACGATATCATTTTTTATAAAAATAACAATAATACTGATAATAACGAGAATAACAAAAATAATATTAGCAATAATAACAATAATAACACTTATAATGATAATAACGATATTAACCAGAACAATAGATGTAATAATAACAATAATAACAATAATAGCGATAATAAGGATATTACCGATAATAAGCATAATTATAATATTCATAATAACTATAATGCGAATAATACCGATAATTATAATAACGATATTAACAATAATATTGTTAATATTAAAAATATTATTAACGATATAATCGATAATAATAATAATCATAATAAAATTAATCACAATAATAACGATAATAACAATAATAACGATAATTACGATTAAAATAATAATAACGAGAATAACAATAATAAAGATAACAACGATAATAACATTAATGATAATAATAATAAAAACGAAAATAAGTATAATAAAGGTGACATCGATAATAATAATAAAAATAATAATGATAATAACGATAATAACGATAATAATAATACTAATACTAACGTTAATAAAGATAATAATAATCGTATTAAAGACAATAACGATAATAACGCTACTAACGATAATAGCGATAATAATAAGAACAACAAAATAATATTAATGTTAATAATTATAGAAACAATTATATAATAATGGCGGTAATAACAATAACAACGGTAATAATGATAATAACGATAGTAACGATAATAACACTGATAATAATAGTAATAATAAAGATAATAACGATGTAAATGATTATAACGATAATAATAATAACAACTATAACGATAATAACTAATATGATATTAAGAATGATAATAATATTAACAATAATAAAAACAACAATGACTATCACGATAAAAAAGATAATAATAGGAGTAATAATAACAATATTAGGAATAATAAATATAATAACGATAATAACAATAATAATAGTAGTAATAAAAAAAGTAATAACAATAATAACGATAAAAACAAATTTAACGATAATAATAATGGTGATAATTACGATAATATCAATAATAATAATAACTATAATAACGATAATAACGATTATAGAGATAATAATAATTATAGTAATAATAACGATATTATAGATACTAACGACAAAATAATAATAATAATTATAACGATAATAACGCTAATAACGATAATAAAGATATAATATTATTAATAATAACGATAATAACGATTATAATGGAAATAATAATAATAACAATATCGAAATTAATGATAATAACGGTAAAATCAATAATAATAATAGTAAGAATACTAATAATAATAATAATGACAATTACGATAATAACGATAATAATAAAAGTTATATTAACATTATAAAAATAATAACGATAACAACAATAACAACGATATCTATAATAACGATAATAAAGACAATAATAATAATAATAATAATATCGATATTAACTATAATAACGATAATAACCATAATGGCGATAATAACGGAAATATCGATAATAATAATAATAATAATAATACTAATAACGATAATAACGATAATAGCGGCAATAAAAATTATTATAATAAAGATAATAACGATATTATCTAAAATAACGATAAAAGTTATAAGATTAATATAAATAAGAACAACAACAAAGATAATAACGACAATAAACGTAGAAACAGTAACGATAATACGACAATAATAATAACAATAATAATAACGATAATAAAGATAAAACAATAAAAACGATAATAACTATACTAACGATATCAATAATAACGAAAATAACGTTAATTTCGCCATTAATAGTAGCAATATTAAAGATAATAACGATAATAATAATAACTACATAAATAACTATAATAAATATAATAACGATAATATCGATGATAATAATAACAATATTAACGATAATAACAGATATAGTAATAATAATAATAACGATAATTACAATAATAACGATTATAATAATAATAGTAACAATAATATTCCCCACAATAATAACAATAATAATGGTTATGATAAGAATAATATCAATTGTAATTACGATATTAAGGATAATAACGATAATAACTATAATAATGATAATAATAATAATAATTATAATGATAATAACGATAATATCAATGATAATATTAATAAGAGCGATAGTAACGTTAATTGTAATAACTATAAATTAGATAATAATGATGCTAATGAAAATAACTATAATAATAATAATAAATATCAAAATATTAACTATAATAACAGTAACAATAATAACAATAATAACGATTATTACGATAATAAGGATAGTAATATTGACTATAATAATGATAACGAAGATAATAACGGCAATAATAAATATTACAATAATATCGATAATAAGGTTAATTACGAAAATAACGGTAATAATGATAATAACAATAATAACGACAATAATAATAATAATAAAAATTATACTAACGAAAATAGCAATAATAGCGAATATAATAATAACAACAATAAAGATAATAACGATATTAACAAAATTAACAATAATAATAATAACAATAATACGATAATAACGATAATGACGATAGTAATAATAGTATTAATAACGATGATAAGGATAATGACAATAACACCGATAATAATAGTAACAGTAATATCGATAATAACGATAATAACGATTATAATAATAATGACAATAACGGTAATGGTGATTAAAACGATAATAACGATATTAACATATTAAAAATAAAAATAATATCGAAAACAATGGTAATAATAGTAAAATTAATAACGATTAAAACGACAAATAATGATAAATGTAATAACAATTATAACGATAATAACGACAATAACCATAATAACGACAATATGCAAAAGAACAACAGAAGTAACGATAATTACGATAATAATGTTATTAATAATAGTAATAATATCATAAATAACAATAATAAAGATAATAACCGTATTATTGATAGTAACGATAATAAAAATTATAATATCAACAATTATAACGATAAGGACGTAAAGAATAAAAACCGTAATAACGATAATAAAAAAAAATGTTAATAACGAAAATAATTATAAAAATAATAATGATAATAAACATAATTACGCTAATAAAGATAATAATAAAAATAATAATAATAATAACAATAATAACGATTATATCGATACTAACGATAATAACCATAAATTGAGAATAATAATGATAATAACAATAATAACTAAAATAACGATTATAACAAAGATAATAATAACAATAACGATAATAAAGAAAATAACGATACTAAAAATAATAATAATGATAATGAAGATATTAATAATAATAATAATAACAACAATAATTACGATAATATCGATAATAATTATAACAATAATAACGATAAAAACGATATTAACGGTAATAATAATAACAATATTAACGTGAAGGACGATATTAACGAAAATAATAATATTTTTCTTAACGACAATAACGAGAATCACGGAAATAGTAATCGAAATAATAACAATAGTAACACAAATATTGATAATAACTATAATATCGATAAAATATTAACGTTAATAACGGCAAAACAGATAATAAGTACGATAATAACGATAATAGTAATAACAACGATAATAATAATAATAACGTTAATAGCGGTAATAATAATAATATAATTATTAATAAAATCGACAATAACGACACTTACGATAATAATAGTAGTAATAAAAGCACCAATGTCAATTATAACTTTAATAATGATAATAATGATAAAAAAAAATAATATCAACAATAATAAAGGTAATTACCTAAATGGAAACAACGGTAATAACGTTCATAACAAAAAAACCGTAATAACGACAATGATAATATCAATAATAACTTTAATAATAATAATAACGATAATAACTATAATAATAAAAGTAATAATAATAATAACAATAATAAAGATAATGACAATAATAGCAATAATACTGATAATAAAGATATAAATAAGAATAATAATAATAATAACAATAATAACGTTAATAATGATAATATTAAAAATGATAATAATAATATATAATAACGATAGTAAGGATGATAATAATAATAATAATATCGATAAAAGAGATAATAACCATAATAATAATGATAATAATAATAATAATAATAATAATAATAATAATAATAATAATAATAATAATAATAATAATAATAAAGATAATAATAATAATGATAGTAATGATAATAACGAAAATAATAGTTGTAATAATAATAATAATAATGATAGTAATGATAATAATAATAATGATAGTAATGATAATAATAATAATGAGAGTAATGATAATAATGAAAATAATAGTTGTAATAATAACACTAATAAAATAATAAAAGTAATAACGATATT
The DNA here is from genome assembly GCF_910589235.1 of Vespa crabro. NCBI lineage: Eukaryota > Metazoa > Arthropoda > Insecta > Hymenoptera > Vespidae > Vespa > Vespa crabro. The sequence continues at coordinate 5,660,615 of NW_025813595.1, forward strand.
AATAATAATAATATTAACAATAATAACGATAATTTCGATAATAATATTTTTAACAATAATAACGATAATGAGGATAGTCACAATAATAACGATAATAATGACGATAATATCGATAGTAACAATAATATTGATTATAAGGAAAACAATTATAAAAATAATATTGATAATATCCATAATATCGTTATTAATAATTACAATATCAATGTTAAAAATCAATAATAATATCAATAATATAACGATAATAGCGGTAATAATAATAATATCATTGAAAACGCTAATGACGATAATAACGATAAAAACGAAAATATTATCGATAATAACGATAATAATAATAATAATAATATTGATAATAATAATAATATCGATAATAATGGTAATGATTACAATAATAATAACTATAATAACGATAATAATAAAAACAATATGAACGATAATAATGATAAATCGATAATGTCGAAATTAATAATTACAAAAATAACAATAATAACGATAATAATAAAATAACGAAAACAATAATAAGGATAATAAAGGAAATAAAGGTAATAATAATAAATATAATAACGATAACAACTATAATAACGATATTAACTATTATAACAATAACAATAATAAGGATAATACCGAAAATAAAGATAATAATAATAAATATAATAACTATAACAATGATATTAACTATTATATCGATAATAATAATAATAATAGTAAGAATAATAATAATAATAAAAGGAAAAAAGATAATAACTAAAATATTAATAACAATAGTAACGTTAATAAAGATAATAATAATAATAATAAAAACAAAATTTACGATAATAACAGTAAGAATGATTATAATAACAATAATAATAGCTATAATCACGATAATATCGATAATAATAATAATAAAAGCATAGTATAATAACGATAATAATAATATAAATAATAACGATAATAACGATAATAATGATGATAATATCGATAGTAACGATATCAAAGATAATAGCGATAATAATAAGAATGATAACAACGATAGTAATAATAATAATACTAAGAATTATATCGATAATATCGATAATAATAATAATAATAATAATAACGATATTAATAATAATAACGATAATAGAGGAAATAGTAATAGTAATAATAACATTAATAACACAAATATCGATAATAAATATAATAATTACGATAATATCGATGATAATAATAATAATAACGATAATGACGGTAATAACGGTAATAATCATAATAATGATATTAATATAAAAGGTAATAACTATAATAATGATAAGAATAATTATAATAACGATAGTAAATTTAATAGCAATAATAATCCTGAGAAGCATTAAAATAACGATAATAACGATAAGAGAGAAAGTAATAGTTGTAATAATAACTCTAATCACGATAAAAAAAATAACAACGTTATTAATAATAATAAAAAAATAAAAACGGTTATAAAGATAATAGCTATCATAATAACGATAATAACGATAATAATGGTAGCAGTAATAACAATAATTATAATAATAACGATTATACGATATTAAGTATTACAATTATGAAGATAATAATGATAAAAACAATAATTTTAATGATAATAATAATTATGATATCAATATTGACAGTATAATATACAAATAATAATAATAACTGTAGTAATGATAATATCGATTATAATAGTAATAATAATAATAATAACGTTTATAACAATAATAACGATATTAATGATAATAATTATAATAAAGTTAATAATAAAAATAGTAATAATAATAACAATAATAATGATAATAACGATTATATCTATAATAAGGATACCAACAATAATAACAATAACAATAATAATAATAATAATAATAATAATAATAAAGGTATTAACAATATTAACGATAATAACGATAATAATAATAATAATAATAAAGGTATTAACAATATTAACGATAATAACGATAATAATAACACAATAATAACGATAATATCGATTATAATGATAATAAAGATAATAATAATAACATTAATAACGATAATAACGATACTAACGATAATAATAATAACAATAATAACGATAATATAGATAATACTCATAAAAATATTGAAGATAATATCGATAATAATAGTAATAATGGTAACAATAATAACTATAATAACGATAATAACGATAATAATATTAATGATAAAAACGAGAATAGTAATAATAATAATAATAATATTTACGAAATTATCGATAAAAATAATAATAATAGTAACAATAAACACGATAATAAAGAAAATAATGATAGTAACAATGACGATAATAACGATAATATTAATTACAAAAATATATATAGTAACATTAATATTTATAATTACAACAATAGTAATAATAATAATAACGATAATAACGATATTGTCGATAATAATAATAATTAAAGATATAATAACAATATTAATGATAATAGCGATAATAGTGATAATATCGATAATAATAATAATAATTACAATAATAACGATAATTACAATAATAATAAAAACAATAATAACGGTGAGAACGATAATGAGGATAATAACAAAAACAATATAACTATATTACGATAACAACGTATAATAATAATAACGATATTAACGGAAAAAACCATAATAATAACAATTATAAAGATACTAACAATTATAATGATAGTAACGATAATAATAATATTAATAACAATAATAACGATAATAACGATATGAACAATAATAATATTAACAATAATATCGATAACAACGTTAATAACGATAATTATAATAGTTATATTTCTATAATAAGGATTATAACGAAAGAACGACAATTATAGTAACAATAAAAGCAAATAATAATGATAATAATGATAGTAAAAATATTAATAAGACCGATAATAATAATAATATCGATAATAATAGAAGTAATAATAACAAAAATAACAAAAATAACGATATTGTCGATAACAATAATAACGATAATAACAATAATTATATAACAATATTAAAGATAATAACGATAATAACAGTAAACATAATAATAATAATGACAATATTAACAACAATATCGATAAAACGATTTCAATGATAATAATTGTAGTAATAATAACAATAATAACATTACCAACGATAATAACGATATTAACCATACTAATGATAACGATAATAACTATAATATCGATAATAATAATGACAACGTTAACGATAATGTCGGTAATAATAATAATAATAATAACGATAACAACGATAATAACGATCATAATAATTATAATAATAATAATAATATTAATAATAATAATAATTGCGATTATAATTGTAATAACGATAATAAAAAGAATATTAATAAAAATAATAGTGATAATAACAACGATAACAATAATAATAATAAGAATAATAAGGATTACAACGCTATTACCGATAATATAGATAATAATAATAATGATAATAGAAACAATAATTACGAAAAAACGATAACAACTATAAATTAATATCGATAATAACGATAATAGTAATAATAATAATATCGATAGTGTCAATAATAACGAAAATAACTATATCAATAATAATAATAACAATAATATTAATACTAAAAGTGATAATAATTATAATAACGAAAATAACTGTAGTAATGATAATAACGTTAAAGACGTTGAAGACGATAGAAATTATAAAAATAATAACGTTAATAACGATAATAACGACAATAGTAATAATAATAATAACAACGATTATAACGATAATAACGATATAAACAGTAGGAATAATAACAATAAAAACAATAATAACAATAATAACGATAATAACGATACTACTAATAATAATAATAATATTGCTTATAACGCTATAAACGATAATTATGATTATAATAATAAAATCAATAAAGATAATAACGATAATAATTTTTATAACAATAAGTATAATAACGAAAATAATAATACAAACTATAATAATACTAATGATTATAACCATAATAACGATAATAACGTTTATAACGATAATAATAATAACAATAAAATTGATATTAACGACAATAATTATAATAACTATAATAATAAAAACAAAAATATCTATTAAAACAGTTATAACAATGATAATAATATTATTAATAATAATAATTACGATAATATCGGTAATAACGATAATAATAATAATAATAATGACGATAATAACGTCAATAACGCGTAATAATAATTATAATAATAACAATTGTAATAATAGCAATAAAAACGATTGTAACGATATGGAAGATAATGATAATAATATTAATAACAATATTAAGGATAATAACGATAACATCAATAATATTAAACATAAATATTGATAATAACGATAATAACGATGATAACGAAATAAATAATAAAAATAATAATAACGATATTAGCGATAATAAAGATAACAACAGTAATAATAACATTAATAATAACGATAATAACAATAATAACGATAATAACGATAATAATAACATTAATAATAGCGATAATAACGATAATAACGATTATAACGAAAATAATAATAATAATAATAGAGATAATAAATATAATAAGGTTAATAATACAAATAATAATAACAATAACATCATTATTAAAGATAATAAAGATAATAACAATAATAATAATAATAGCAATAATATCGTTAATAAGGTTAATTACGATAGTAACAGTAATAACGATAATATATATAAAGCTATAATAATAATAATAATAACATCGATAATAACGATATTAACGATAATATAGATAATAACGATAATTACGAGAATAATAATAATAATAATAATAATAATAATAATAAAGAAAATAACCGTATTAACGGTAATAATGAAAATAATAATAACAATAATAACGATAATATAAATAATATTGATAATAACGTTAATTTTAATTACAATAATAACAATAATAACAATAATAACAATAATTACGATAGTAACCATATAACGATAATAATAATAATAATTTTATAGATAATAACTAGAATAACGATATTAACGATAACTATAATAACTATTATTACGATAATGACAATAGTAATAATGACAATAATATCGAAAACAACGATAAAAACAATATTAATAGTAATAAAAGTAAAGATAATATCGGTAAAGTGGATAAAAATAATAATATTATATTCGATAATAACGATAATAAAAATAATAATAATAATAATAACGATAATATCTTTAATAGCAACAACTATAAATTCGGTAATAATGATATTAATGAAAATAACAAAAATAATAAAAGTAATAATATCAAAAATAACAATATTAAAGATAATAACGATAATAACGATTATATGGATTATAACAATATGATAATATCGATAATAGTAATAATAATAAGAATGATAATGAAGATAAGACGATAAAAATGATAATAACTATATTAACGATAATAACAATGAACATATTAATAATAATAGAGATATTAAATATACTAACGATAATGACGATAATAATAATAACAATAATTACGATAAAAACGATATTAACGATAATAACAATAATAATAAAAATAATAACGATATTAATAATAATACTAATTACAATAATAACGATAATAACAAAAATAATAAAAAGAATAATAACGATTATAATGATAATAACGATAATAATAACAGTAATGATGACGATTTTAACGTTAAGAACGAAAAAAATAAAAACTTAAATGACCATTATAACATTATCAATTTTAATAATAATAATGACGTTAATAATAATCATCATAAAAAAGATATTAAAATAATAACTACAATAAAAATAATGATAATAACGATAGTAAAGATAATAACTATAATATCGACTATAACAATAATAATAATAACGATAATAACGATAATTACGATAATGACGATAATATTAATAACGATAATAACGTTAATAACGTAAATAACGACAATACTGATAGAAATAATAACAATAACAACGATAATAAAGATAATAGCGATAATAATATTAACGATAATATCGACATTATTCATAATAATGACAACGATAATTATGAAAATAATGATCGTAAAACTAATAACAATAAAGATAATAACAATATTAACGATAATAACGATAATAACGATAATAAAAATAATAATAGTAATAGCAATAATAACGATAGTGCCGATAATAACGATAATAGCGATAATAATAATAACGATAATAACGATAATAATAATAACGATAATAACGATAATGTCGATAATATTAATAACAATATTTACGATAATTTCGATATTAATAATTGTAATCATAACAATAATAACGATCATAACGATAATAGCAACTATACTAATAACGTTTATAACGATAATAATAATAATAGTAATAATAACCATAATAAAGATAATAACGACGCAATAATAATAATAATAATAATAGCGATAATAACAGTAAGATCGATAAAAATAATAGAAAATTAAAATAATATCAATAATAACGATAAAAAGTATAAAAACGATAATATCGAAAATATAAAATACGATAATAAAGGTATTATCGCTAATAATAATAACAATATTAAAAATAATATCAATAATAAAAACAACAATATTGACGATAATATCGATAATAATAATAACAATAATATCAGTAATACCAGTAATAACGATAATATCGCTAATAATAATAATGATAATAATGATCATAACAATATAAACAATAACAATATTAACGATAATATTGACAATATTAAAGATAATAATGATAATAATTTCAAACGATAATATTTATCATAATTATAGTAGTAATAACAATAATAACGATATTAAAAATAAAAATAATAGGGATAAAATAGATAATAATAATAAAATTTATAACAATAATAATAATAAAAACGATAATATTTATAACAACGACAATAACGAATATAATAAAATAATAAATAACGATAATTACGTTAATAACGATAATAATAATTGCAATAATTACGATAATAACGATAATAATAACAATAGTAGGAACAATAATACGGATAATAACGATATAAACGATATTAATAATTACGATAATGAAACTAATAATAATAATAATGATAATAACTGTTAGTAACGATAATATTAATAAGTATGAAAACGATTATTATGATATTGACGATAACAACAATAACAACAATAATAACATTAATAAGGACAATAAGGGTAGTATTGATAATAATAATAAAAAATTAACGATAATATCGATAACAATAATAATAATAATAACATTGATAACGATAATATAGATTATAACCATAATAATAATAACAATGATAAAGTTAACATTAATAATAATAATAACGAAAATAACGACAATAATGATGATAAAGATAATAATATCAATAATAATGTTAATAACGACAATAATTATAATAATAACATTGATAATAAAAGTAATAACGTTAATAACGACAATAATTGTAATAATTATATTGATATTAACAATAATAAGGAAAATAATAAACATAATCATATTAATAACGATATAGACAAACATAACCATAATAGTAGTAGTAATAATATTCATTATCACTACTATTATTAAAGGCGTAAAGAACATAATTGCCGAAATTATTAATAACAATAATAACGATAATAACGATAATAGCGATAATAATGATAATAACGACAATAACGTAAATAACGATAATAAAATTAACAATAATATTGATAATAACGATAATACCGATAATAACGTTAATAACAATAACAATAATAATAATAATAATAATAATAATAATAATAATAAAATAATAATTATAATAGCTATAATGAGGAAAATAATAATAATGAAAATATTAATACTAACGATAAAAACGAAAATAACCATTGCAATAGAACATATTATAACAATAATAACGATAATATTAAAATTAATAATAACAATATTTATGATAATAAAGATAATAAAATTAATAATAAAAACAATAATACAGGTATAATAATAATAATGATAATAAGGATAAAAATAACAATACTAATAATAATTAAAATAACAATAATAACGAAAATAATAATTACGATAACACCGAAAATAATAATAATAATAATAATAATAATAATAATAATAATAAAAATGAGGATAATATCGATGAAAACGAAAATAATATTAGTCATAATAGTATCGATAATAACAATAATAACGAAAATAATGTTATTCACGATAATGTCGATAATAATAATAACAATTATAACAGTAATAAAGATAATAGCGATAATAACAATAACAATAATAACGATAGTAAAGATATTAACGATAATAATAACAGTAATAATAATAAAGAAAATAACGCAATTAACGATAATAACGATAATAATAATAACATTAATATCGATAATAACGATTATAACGATAATAATAATACTAATAATAACAAAAATAACTATAATAATCATAAAAAATCTAATACCATTAATGACGATAATTACGATATTAACGAAAATAAAGATAATAATAATAAAAATAATATCGATAATAAAGCTAAGAACGATAATAACAATAATAATAATAATAATAATAATAATAAAGATGTTAACGATGTTAACGATTATAACATTAATAATAATAACAATAAAAACTATAATAACGATAATAAAGATAATTACAATAACGATAATATCGATAGTAGTAATAATAATTATAACGATAATACCGATAATAACGATAATGGTAGGAACAATAAAATCGATAATAACCATAATAATAATAATAAATATAATAATAACATCAAAAATAAATCTAATAACGGTAATAATAATAATAATATTAACAAAATTAACGATAACAACGACAATAGTGATAAAAGTAATAAAAATGAAATAGAAAATAAGGATAATAACGATGACAACGATAATAATAATAACAATATAAACGATAGTAACGATAACAACGGTTATACGTATTATTATAATAAAGATAATAACGATAATGGCAATAATAATAATAACGATAATGACAATAATAACGATAATAAAGATAGTAACTATAATAACGATGATAACTATAATAGCGATAATAAACATGACGACGACAATGAAGATAATAATAATTACGATAATGACCATAATATCGATAATAATAATAATAATAACGACGTTAATAACTATAATAAATTTATTAATAGCAATAATAACCGTAACAAGGAAAATAATGTGGATAATAATAACGATAATAACACTAATAGTAATGATTATTATATCGATAGTAACAATAATAACTTTAATGACGATAATAACGATAATGATAATAACGATAATGACGATGGATATAATAAGGATAATATCTTTAATAACGATAATAGTAATAATAATATTAGCGATAATAAAGATATTAACGTTAATAACGATAATAATAAAACAATTGAAACGATAATAACAATAATTATGATAATAACAATAATAATTATAATAGTGATAGCATTAATAACGATATTTACGATAATAATAATAATAATAAAGATAATAACATTATTAACGATAATAACGATAATAAAGAAAATAACGATAATTATATAAATAATTAAAACGATAAAAACGATAATAACGATTATAATGACAATAACGTTAGTAACGAATATAATCATAACGATAATAATAATAATAATAATATAGATAACAACGATATTAATGTTATTGACGATAATAATAACAGCAATAATAACGATAATAAGGATAATAACGGTAATAATGATAATAATTATAATATTAATAACGATAGTAACGATGTTTACGAAAATAAGGATATTAATAATAATAATATTAGCAATAATACCGATTTTAATAATAATAAGAATAATAAAGACAGTAACAATAATAATAACAGTAATACTAATGTTAATAACGTTATAAACGATAATAAAGATAATAATAATAACATTAACAACGATAATAACGATAATATGGATTATAATACTAACAATAAAATAGATAGTAATGATATTAAAGATAACAAAAATAACATTAAATACGATAATAACGACAATAGTAATAATAATAATAACCATAATAATGTTAATAAAGATACTAATAATAATAATAATTATAACATTAAAAACGATAATAACGGTTATAATGTTAATAACTTTAATAACGATATTAACAATAAGAATAATAATAATAATAGAGATATTAAAGTTATTAACGATAATAATAATAATAATAACAACAATAGTAACGAAAATGACGACAAAAAGAATAATAATAATAACGATAATAACAATAATAGTAACAATAATAATACCTATAGTAACAATAATAACGATAAGGACAATAATAATAATAATAACTATAACGATTATAACGATAATTACGTTAATAACTATAATAATAATAAAATTAATAACGATAATTACGATAATAACGAAAATAATAATAGCATTAATAACGATAATTATGATAATAATAATAATAATAATAATAATAACAAAATTAAGGATATTAACGATAATAACGATAATACTAATAACGATGACAACGACAAAAATAATAATATTAATATAATTAATAACGAAAATAAGGATAATAACGATAACAACGATAAAATCAATAATAATAATAATAATGATAATAACTATAATAACGACAAAGCACTAATAACGAGAGGAATAGTAACGATAATAACGATATAAGAGTAATAATAATTATATTAATAACGATAAAAATAATAATAATAACTACGAAAGTAAGGATAATAACGTGACAACGATAATAATAATAACAATAATAAGGATAAGAACAATAATAATAATGAAGTAAATAAAGATAATAACGATGACAACGATAATAATAATAACAATAATAAAGATAATTACGATAATAACGATTATAAGGATTATAACAATAAAGAAAATAACGATATTACTAATAATAATAAGAACGATAATGAAGATAAAACGATAAAAGTGATAATAACTATAATAACAAAAATAACAATTAAATAATAGTAATAATAGAGATATTAACGTTATTAACGATAATAACGATAATAATAAAAACAGCACTAACGATAAATACGATAATAACGACAATTATAATATTAATAACTATAATAACAATAATAACGTAAATAACTGCAAAAAAATGATTTAAATAAGATATTAACGATAATAAATAGAATAACAGTATTAACGATAATAACGACAATAATAATAAAAATAAAAACGATAATAGCGCTAATAGCAATAATAATAATAATAATAATAATAATAATAATATCGATAAAAATAATAATAACGAAAATTATAATATTAATATCAACAATAATAACATTAATAACGATAATAATGATAATAATAAATACCATACAGTCGATAATATCGATATTAATATTAACAATACTAATTAAAATATCGATAATAAAAATAACATTATTAACGATAATTTCTATAAGCATAATAATAATAATAGTAATAGTAATAACGATAATAACGTTAATAATAGTAGTAATACTAGCATTAATAACAATAATGGCGGTAATAAGGTAATTAACGATAATAACGATAATTATAATAACCATATTAACAATAATAACGATATTATCGATGATAACAATAACAATAATAACGAAAATATCTATAATAATAATAATATTATTAACGTTAACATCGATAATAATAATAATTATAATAACATTAATAACGATAATATGGATAATAACTATAATAATATTTAAAAAAATAACGATAATAATGATATTAACGATAATAATAATAGTAATAATATCGATAATAACGATAATAACGATAATAATAAATACGATAATATCGATAATTTCGATAATAATAATAATATTAATGATTATATCGAAAAAAAAAATATCAATAATAACAATATTAAAAATAATAATCATAATAACGGTAATAATAACATTATTATTAATAACAATAATAACGATAATAACGATAATAATGATAATAACTATTATAATGACAACGATAATACCGATAATAGTAGTAATAATAATAATAATAATAATAGTAATAATAACGATAATAAAGATAATAACTATAATAATGATAACGATAATAACGATAATAGTAATAATAATAATATCAAAAATAACAATAATTACGATAATGAAGATAATAAAGATAATAATAATAACGATAATAGCGATGATAATGATATCTATAATAACGTTAATAGCGGTAATAATAATAACAAAAATATCAATAAAAACGATAATAACGATAAAAACAATAATAATATTAACAATAATAACGATAATAACTATATTAAAGTAACAATAATCTACGATAACGTTGATGAAAACAACAACAATAATAGGAAAAATAACGAAAATAAGGATAATAACGATAATAGCGTCAATAATAAAAATAATAACGGTAATAACGATAATAACAATATTAATAATAACGATAATATCGATATTAACGTTAATAATACAAGTAGAAATAACTATATTAACGGCAATAACTATATTTAAGGAATCAGTAGTAACGATAGTATCTTTAATAAACATAATAATAACGATTATAACGAAAATGACGAGAATAACGATAATAATAATAAAATTAATAACGATAATTACGTTAATAAAGAAAATAATAGCAGAATTAATATCGATAATAACGATAATAATAATAATAATAATAATTACAATATAAAGGATAATGACGATAATAACGATAATACTAATAAAGATGACAACAATAATAACAATAATATTAATATTAATAATTACGACAATAAGGATAATAACGATAACAACGATAATATTAATAATAAATATCAAGATAATAACCAAATTAACTTTAAAAATGATACCAACGACAATAACGATAAAAAAAATAATAATAATATCGAAAATAAGGATAATATCAATGTCAACGATAATAATAATAACAACAAAAAGAATAATAAAAATAATAAAGATAAAGTAAATAAGGATAATAACGATGACAATGATAATAATAATAACAATAATAAAGTAATAACGATAATAACGATTATACGGATTATAACAATAACGATAATAGAAATAATAATGAGAACGATAAAGAAGATAAAACGATAAAAATGATAATAAATACAATAACAATAATAACAATAATAACTGTAATAATAATAACAATATTAACGTTAATGATGATAATATAGATAATAAATATAATAACAAATATAATAACGATAATAATAATAACAATAATAACGATAATATCGATAACTATAATAACAAAAATAATGAAGATAATAATAATCATAATAACGGTAATAAGGATAAATACGATAACATCGATAATGATAATAATAATAATAACGATAATAATGATAATAACCTTAATAATAATAATAATAACATTAAAAGCAATGATCACGACAATAATAATAATAATATGGCATTATAAGCAATATTATCGATAATGACGATAATCATGATAATAATTATAACAATAATATCAATAATAACGATAAGAAATACAATACTAATAACAAAAATATCGATGACAACGATAATAACCATAATTATAATAATTATATATAGATAATTAGGATTAAAACGATAAGAACGAACATAACTATAAAAAAGTAAATATCGGCAATTATAATAATAATAATAACGATAATGAAAATGACAAAGATGACGATAATAACGAAAATGACGATAATAACGATTGAAATAATAAAGATAGTAACGATAATAGTTATAATAATAATAATGATAATAACGATAATAAAGAAACTAATAATAATGATAATAAAGATAACATCAATATTTATGATAATACCGATAATAATAGTAAATATAATGACAATAAAAACAAAAATAACGAAAATAACGTAAATAATATTAACGATAATAACGATAATAGTAATAATACAAATATCGATAGTAACAAAAATGACGATAATGAGGATTATAACAATATTAATAACAGCAATAATAACGATTTTAAAGTTAAGAACGATAATAATAATAATATTAATAACAATAATAACATTATCAACGATAATAATAATAAAGACGTTAATAATAATAATCATAATAAAGATATTAACGATAATAACAACAATAATAATTATAACAATAATAATAATAGTAACTACAAGAACGATAATATCGATATTAACGATAATAATAATAACGAATATAACGATAATATCGATAATGCCAATAACAATATTATTGATAATATCGATAATAATATTAATAATCATAAAGATAATAGCGATAATAACGATATTAACTATAATAAGGATAATAATAATAACAATATTAACGACAATAATTATAATAATAATAGCGATTTTGACGATAACAACGATAATAACCCTAATAATAATAATAAAAATAACGAAAATAAGAATTATAACGATGACAACGATAAAAATAATAACAATATTAACGATAGTAACGATAATATCTATAATAATAATAATAATAATAATGATAAAAACGATATCAATGATTATAACGATAATAACGATAATAATAGCTATAATAATAAAAATAACATCTATATTAACGATAGTAACGATCATAATAAAACAATAATATCGATAAAACGATAATAATGATAATACCGATAATAACGATAATAACATTAATAATAATAGTAATAAAAAGAATATAACAATAATAACGTTTACAATGATAATCACGATAATATTATTAATAATGATAACAATAATAACAATAATAACAACAATTATTTTAATAGAAGCAATAATAACAATATTAAAAATGTTTTCAATAATAATGATAACAACGATAATAATAGTATTAACAAATTAAATTAATAACAATAATAACGATAATACAGATAATAAGGTTGATAATAATAACGATAAGAACGATAGTAGTAATAATAAAATCGATAGTAACATTAATGACGATAATAGCGAAAATAACGATAATAACGATATTAATAATAAAATTAATTTCAATAATTACGTTAATAATGATAATAATATTAACAATAATAACGATAACAACGATAATAAGGATAGTAGTAATAACAATAATATCGACAATAATAATAAATATAACGATAATAACGATAATAACAATATCAATAATATCGATAATAGCGACAATAAACATAATAATGATAACAATAATAACAATAATAACAATAAGAATGTTAATAATATATACGATAGAGTCGATAATATCGATAATAATATTAACAAATTTAACCATAATATCGATAATAATATTAACAATATTAACGATGGTATCGATATTAACGAAAAATAATAATTATAATGACGATAATAACGTTTTATAACGGTAATAATAGTAATAACAATATCGACAATAACGATAATAACGATAAGTACAATAATAACGATTATAATAATAACGATAATAACGATAATAGTAGTAATAATAATAACGATAATAAGGATAATAATAATAATAATAATAATAATAATAATAATAATAACGAGAACAACGACAATAACGATAAAAATAATAATAATAATAACAATAATAACGATTATACGATTTATAACAATAACGATTATAACGATAATAGTAATAATAATAAGAACGATAATGAAGATAAAAAGATAAAGATGATAATAACTATAATGACGATAATAAATATACTAATAATAATAATAATAAGGATAATAACGATTATAACAATAAAAATAAAAAGAATAATAACGACAACAATGATAATAACGATAATAATAATAGCAATAATAACGATTTTAACGTTAATAACGATAGTAATAATAACATTAATAACGATAATAACATTAATAACGATAATAACATTATCAAAGATAATAATAATAATGTCATTAATAATAATAATCATATTAGAGATATTAACAATAATAAAAACAATAATAATATAACAATAATATAATAGTAATCATAATAACGATAATATCGATAGTAATGATAGATATAATAACGATAGTAATGATAATATCAATAATACTAATATCAATATTATTGATATTCTCGATAATAATAATAATAATAATAATAACGATAATATCGATAATAACGATAATAATGATAATAACGATAATAAAGATAATAAAATAATATCGATTATAACGATAATAATAATAATAACGATAATGACGATAATAATAATAATAATAATAAAAATATTAAAAATTATATACACCAGAATAATAACAATAATACCGGTTATGATAAGAATAATATTAATAATAATAACGATAATAATGATAATACTAATAATAATAATTATAATAATAATAATAATAATAATAATAATAATAATAATAATAATAATATCATTAATACTCTCAATAATAACAATAATAACGGTTATGTTATGAATAATGTTAATAATAATAACGATAATAATGATAATAACAATATAATCGATTAGAATAATTACAATAATAACGATAATAACTCTAATAATAATAATAATACTAATAATTATAACAATAATAACGATAATATCGATAATAATAATATTAATAAGAGCGATAATAACGTTAAGAGTGATAAGTATAAAATCGATAGTAATGATATTAATGAAAATATCCATAATAATAATAATAAATATAATAATACTAACGATGATAACAATAACAATAATTACAATAATAACGATAATTAATGTAATAACGATAATAGTAAGAATAATAATAATATCGAAAATATGGTTACTTACGAAAATAACGTTAATAATGATAATAACTATAATAACGACAATAATAATAATAATAATAAAGATAATAACGATAATAACGATAATAGTGATTATAATAAAAACAACAATAAAGATAACAACGATATTAGCAATAATAACAATTATAACAATTATAGCGATAATAACAATAATAACGATAACGATAATAATAACACTAATAACAATAATATCGACAATAACGATAATTACGATAATACTAATAAAATTATAACGATAATAACGATAATAACAATAATATTAATAATAATAATAATATTGATAACAATAATAAGGGTAATAGCAATAATAATAATAACAAAATTAACGATTATATTTACTATAAAGATAATGAGAGTAACGATAATAATAATTATAATAATAACTATAATTACGATAATAATAATAGAAGAGATAATAATACTAATGTTTATAACCATTTTAACGGTAATAACGAAAATAATAATAAAATTAATAACGATAATAACGTCTACAACGATAATAATAATAACAATAATATTGATAATAACGACAATAATCAAAATAACTGTAATAATAATAACAAAAATAACTATTAAAACGGTAATAACAATAATAATAAACAATAATGACGATAATAACGGTAATAACGATAATAATAAAAATAATAATAATAATAATGATCGTAACAATAATAAAGATAATAATAGCAGTAATAGTAACAATAATCATAGTATTAACTATAATAACGATAATATCAATAATAATAATAATGACAAAATAATAGAAATGATAATAATAGCGATAATAACGATAATTACTTTAATAATAATAACAATAATAAAGATAATACCGATATTGACATTAATAACAATAATAATAATAGCAACAATAACGATAATTAAGAAAATAAAAATTATAATTAAAACGATACTAAGGATAAGAACGATATCATCAATAATATTAATAAGAAAAATAAAGATAATATCGATTATATTAATAAAAATATTAACAATTATATAGATAATTATAATAATAATATTAACAATAATAACGATAATAACAATATTAACGATAATTAGGATAATAAAAATGACGATATTTACGAACATAATGATTAAAGAAATATTAATAATACCAATAATAAGGATAATAAAAATATCGTCGATAATAATAATAATAATAATAATGTTAATATAGATATTAATATTATCAATATTAACGATAATAAGGATAATTTTAATAATAATAATAACGATAATTACGGTTTTAACGATTGAATATAATAACGATAATAACGATATTAACGATAATGCCGATTATAACAATAATAATAATAATAAAAATAAAGAAAATAATGAAATTAATGGAAATAACGATACTAATAATAAAATAATAATGATAATAACGATAATAATAACAATAATAACAATATTAACGATAATAGCGATAACAACGTTAATAATGTTAGTAATTATAACAATAATAATATTACTAAGGATAATAACGCTATTAAAGATTCTAATAATAACGATAATAACGTTGATATCAATAATAATAATAAGAATAATAACGAAAATATCGATAATAATAATAATGACAATAACAACAACAAGAAAGGTAATAACGATAATAATATAAACGATAATAACAATAATAATGTTATTGATAACACAGATAATAACGATATTAACGCCAATAGTAATAATAATAAAAACAATATTAAAGAAAATAAATATAATAAAGATAATAACGATAGTGATAAGAATAATAACAGCAATAATATCTATAATTACGATAATAACGACAATAACGACCATAACGATAATAATAAAAGTAATAATAACGATGATAACGGAATTAAATATAATAATAATATTAATAATAATAATAATAATAACAAAAATAACGATATTAACGCTAACGATAATTATGTTAACGGTATTAATAATAACGATAATAATTATAATAATAATAACAATACTAACTATAAAGACGATAATAATAATAGTAATAGAAATAATAATAGCAATAATAACGATAATAAAGATAATTATAATAACAATAATAAATACAATAACGATAATAGCGATAAGAATAATAACAATAATAACGTTAATAACGAAAATTACGATAATTCTGATAATAACAATAATAATGATAACGATAATAACGAAATAGTAATCATAATAATTATGATTATAAAGATAATATCGATAATAATAATAATTAATATAATAAACATAAAAACGATAATAATAATAATAACAATTAACATAATAACGATTATAACGAGAATAATAATAATATAAATAACGTTAATAACGATTATAACGATAATAATAATACTAATAATAATAACAAAAATAACAGCAAGAACGATAAAATATATAATAACATTAATAACGATAAAAACGATAATAACGAAAATAACGATAATAATAATAACAATAATAACTATAATAACCATAATAACAATATTATAGTAATAAAAAAAAGATAATGTCGATAATAAGGACAATAATAATAGTAAAAATAACGATAATAACGATAATATCGATAATAATTATAACGAAAATAACGACAATAATAATATTAATATTAACGATAATAAGAATAATAATAATGACATCGATAATAATAATAACAATAATATCGATAATAAGGGTAATTATGAAAATAACAGTAATATCGATAATATATATAAAACGACAATAATAATAATAATAAATACGATAATAAGGATAGTAACGATAATAACGATAATAACGATAATAATAATAATAATAATAAAGAACGTAACGGTATTAACGGTAATAACGATAATAATAATAACAATAATGACAATAATAAAAATAATATTGATAATAACAATAATTATAATTATAATAATAATAATAAAAACGATTATAATAATAATCATAATAACGATAATAACGATAATAGTAATAATAATTGTAACGATAATAAAGATAATAACGATAATGTTGATAACAAAGGTAATAACGATAATAACAATAATAATTATAATAATGAAAACGATAATAATGATAATAACGATAATAATAATGACGATAATAGCTGTAATAATAATAACGGTAATAGTAATAATAGTAATAACAATGATTACGATGATAACGATAATACTAATAATAATAATAATAACGATAATATCTATATAACGATACTACAAATAAAAATATTAATAATAATGACGATAATATCTATAATAACAATACTAAAAATAACAATAATAAATATAATAATAGAAATAACGATTACAACGATACTTAAAATTACATTAAAGACGATAATTATGATAATTACGATAATAATGAAAAGAAGATAAACAATAACAATAATAACGAAAAAATTACAATAACGATAATAAAAATTGTAATAACGATAACAACGATAAAAAGGAAAGTAACTATAATAACAATGATATTAATAACGTTAAAATCAATAATAAAGTTAATTACGATAATAATAGTAAGAACAATAACAATAATAACGATAATAATAATAAAATTAATAACGCCAATTATGATAACAAGAAAATAATAACATTAATAATAACTATAATTACGATAATAACGATAATAATTGTAGTAATAATAACAATAATAACAATTCAAACGATAATGATGTTAGCGATAATAATAATAACGACAATGATAATAATAATAATAACAATTCTAACGATAAAAGCAATAATAATAATAGTAATAGTAATAATAATAGCAATAATAACGATAATAAAGATAATTATAATAACAATAATAAAGAAAATAACGATAATGGCTAATAACAATAATAATAATAATAACGATAATAGCGATAATAATGATCATAATAATAATAACAGTCACAATATTAATAATAACAATAATAACGATAATATCGATAATAATGATAATAACGATAATAAAGACAATAAAAATAATATTAAGTACGATAATAACGGTAATAAAGAGAATAACGGTAATAACGATAATAGCGATGATTATAATAAAGGTCACTATTATAATAATAATAAGAATAATAAAGATAATTACGTTAAATATAATAATAATAATAATAACAATAATATCTATATTATCCTTAATAACGATATTAGTAACAACAATAATAAAGATACTAACGTTAATAACGATATTAACGATAGTAGTAATGACAATAATATCGATAACAAAGATGATAACGATAATAAAAATAATAATAATAATAATAATATTATTGATAATAAGGTTAATTACGAAAATAACGGTAATAAAAATATTAACAATAATAACGACAATAATAATAATAATAATAACGATTCTGACGATAATAAAGATAATAACGGTATTAACGATAATAACGATAGAAATAATTACAATAATAACGATAATGACGATAATAATGAAAATAACGATAATTATAAGAACAATAATTATTATAATAACGATACTAACAATAATAATAATAAGAATTAAAACGAAATTAAAGAAATAACGATAATATTAATAACAATTATAACTATAATAACGATAATAACTATAATAACGATAATAATAATAATAATAATAATAACAATAATAATAATAATAATAATAATAATATTAAGGATAATAGCGATAATTACGATAATAATAAAAGTATTAATAATGACGAAAAGGATAATAACGATAAAATCGATAATAGTAATATCAAAAATATCGATAATAACTATAATAACGATAATAAATATTATAACGATAGTAATAATAACAATTATAACAATAATAACGGTAATGACGATAACAATAATAAAGACAATTACGATATTATCGATAATAATATTAACAATATTAATGTTCATAACGATAATAACTATAATAGTAAATATAACAATATCGATAATAAAGATATCAATGAGAATAATGATAATAACGATAATGATGATAAGGATATTACAGATAATTTGATAATAATAATAATAATATTAACAATAATATCGATAATACCATTAACTATATTAATGTTATTATCGATAATAATTGTAATAATAGTAAAGAAAACAACGATATTAACGGTAACAACGATAAAAAAAGTAACAATAATAACGATAATAAAGATAATAATGATAATAATAATAATAATAATAACGAAAATAAAGATTTTAATGATAATGACATTAATAATAATAATAATAAGAGGAATAATAACGATAAAACGATAATAATGATAATAATAGATGTAATAATTACAATATTAACAATAATAAAGATAGTAATAATAATAGTAGTAGTAATAATGACAATAATAACTGTATTAACAATAATAACGGTAATAACAAATATTATCCATAATAATAATCATAATATTAAAAGGTTAAAAGGGAAATAGCGATAATGACATTAATAATAATAAAATTAATAACGAAAATAACGTTTATAACGTAAATAATAATATTAATAATAACGATAATAAGGATAGTAATAATAATAAAAGTATTAAAAATAATATCGAATATATCGGTAATAACGATTACGAATATAATAATAACAATAATAAGATAATAGCGACATAAATGATAATAGGGATGGCAACGATTAAAATAATAACAATAATACCGATAATAACGGTAATAACGAAAATTATTACATTAATAATAATTATAATAATAATTATAACGATAATAACTTTAATAACGATATTAATATGAATAATGATAAATATAACAATAATAACAATAGGGATGAAAATAAGAATTTTAATAATAACGATAATTTCTATAATAGTGATAATAATAATAACGATAATAACGATTAAATTATAATAACAATAATAGTAATAATATTATTATTAACAATAATAACGATAACAACGACAATAGTGATAAAAATATTAATAATAAAATAGAAAATAAGGATAATAACGATGACAACGATTATTATAATAATAATATTAACAATAATAACGATAGTAGTAATAATAATATCGATATTAACAATAATGACGATAATAACGAAAATAACGATAATAACGATAATAATAATAAAATTAATAACGATAATTACGTTAATAAAGATAATAATATTAACAATAATAACGATAACAACGATAATGAGGATAATAGAAACAACGATAATAACGACAATAATAATTTTAAAAATATAGATAAAAATAATAATAACAATAATAACAATAAAAGTAATAATAACGAAAACGATAATAACGATAATTACGATATTAATAATGATATTACTAACAATAATAAAGATAATAAAGGAAATAATAATAAAATCAATAATAACGAAAAGAACGCTAATAATAATAGTCATAATATCTATAATGACACTAATGACGGTAACAACAACAATAAAATATACGAAAATTTCGATAATATTGATAATGATATTAACAATAATACAAATAATAACAATAATAATGATAATAATAAAAGTAATATTAGTAAAAATAATAACGATAATAACTATAATGGAAATAACGTTAATTACGATAATAACGATATTAACGTTAATAATAGTAAGGATAACGATAATGTCGATAATAATGACTACACTATTAACGATAATTTAAATAATAATAATAATAATAAGGATAATAACTGTATCAACGATAATAACGATGATAACGATATTAAAGACAATAAAACTAATAATAATAATAAGGGGTAATAAAGATTAAAACGATAATAATGATAATAACAATAATAATAATTGTAATAATAAAGATAATAATGATAATATAGGAAATAAGAATAATAAGAATAACAATAATAACGATAATAACGATATTAATGATAATAACGACAATAATAATAATAGTAATAATGAATAAAACGATAATAACGATTATAATAATAATAAAAATAATAATAATAAAGATAATAACGACAATAATAATTATAATAATAATAATAATAATAATATCGATAATATCGATAATAACGATAATAATAATATTATTGGTAACAACAATGACAATAATAACAATAATAAGGATAATTATAAATACGATAAAGTCGATAATATCGGCAATAGTATTAACAATATTAATGATATTATCGATAATAATATTAACAATATTAACAATAATATCGATAATAATAATAACATTATTAACGATAATATATATAAAAATTATAACAATAATAATAATAACAGTAATAAAGATAATACCGACATTAACGATGATAATAATAATAACGATAATAAGGATAATAACCATAATAATAGGATTAATAATAAAGATAACAACGATTTTA
Source organism: Vespa crabro (assembly GCF_910589235.1). Lineage (NCBI taxonomy): Eukaryota > Metazoa > Arthropoda > Insecta > Hymenoptera > Vespidae > Vespa > Vespa crabro. Next base: position 5,684,417 of record NW_025813595.1, read on the forward strand.
AGGATAATAATGACGATGATAACAACTAAAATCTTATTAACGATATTAATATTTATAATAATAACAATAATATTATAATAAAGATAATGATGTTAATAATAGTAGTAATAATAACAATTATAACACTAATAACGTTAAAAACGATAATAACGATAATAATAGTTTAATAATAACAATAATAACAATAATAACGATAATAAGGATATTAACGATAATATCTATAATTATAATAACCATATTAACAATAATAACGATATTCACAAACATAACGATAAAGACAATAACGAAAATATCGATAATAATAATAACATTAACAACGATAATAACGATAATAATAATAATAATTAGAATAATAATAACGTTAATTACGATAATAACGATAATAATATTAGTAATTATAACGCTAATAACAATAATAACGATAATAATAACAGAAATAATAACGATAATATTGATAATAATAATAATAATAATAATATTAATAGCAATAATATCGATAATGTAGAAAATAACGATAATAATGATAATGATAATAACGATAATAGTAATAATAATAATTTCGAAAATAACAATTAGTACGTTAACGACTATAATAACGATAAAAATAATAACGATAATGACGATGATAATAATAACTATACTAACGTTTATATCGATTATAATAATAGTAATAATACCAATAGTAAGGATGTCAATGATATTAACGATAATAACGATAATATTGATAATTATAATAACGATAATAACTATAGTAACGACAATAATAATAATTATTATAACGTTAAAAGAGATAATAACTATAATAATAATAACAATAATACCAATAATAACGGTAATAAGTATAATAATAAATACGATAAAGTCTATAATATCCATAAGATTATTAACAATTTTAGCGATAAAGTCGATAATAATAATAAAATTATTAACGATAATATCGATAAAATTAATAACAATATTTACGATAATATTTATAAAAAAAATAATAATAATAATAATAAAAGTTATAACGATAGTAGAGATAACAACAATGATAATAATAATAACGATAATAAAGATAATAACGTTAATAAAAATAATTACAATAAAGATAATAACGATATTGACGAAAGTAGCGATAATAATATTTACAATAAGAAAGATAATTACGATAATAATGATATTAGCGATAAAAATTATAATAATGGTAACAAATAATGACGAATAATAACGTAAATAATAATAACAATAAATACGATAATAATGATAATAACGATAATAATAATAAAAATAATAACGATTATAAAGACAATAACGATAGTAACGATAATAATAATTGTAATAACGAGAATTACGATATTAACTATAACAATAATAGCGATATTAACGTTAATATTGATAATAATATTATCAATTATATCCATAACAAACGACAATAACGATAGTAAAGATAATAATATTTATAATAAAGGTAATTACAATAATAATAATAGTAACGATAATAATAATAATAATAATATCGATAAAGACAATAACGATAATAACAGTAATATTAATAATAATAAAGATAATTACGATAATAACGATAATAATAATAACAATAATAACGATAATAACGACATTCACGATAATAATAGTTACAATAATAACGATAATAACGACATTCACGATAATAATATTAACAATAATAACGATAATAACGACAATAATGGTAACAAGGAAAATAATTATAATAATAATATCACTAGAAACGATAAAAATGGTAATACTTACGATTATAACGAAAATAACGTTAATAACGATATTATCCATAATAAAATTAATAACTAGATTAACGTTAATAACGATAATAATATCAGCAATAATAGCGATAATAGCGACAATAACGGTAACAATAATAATAACATTATTGACGATATTATCGATGATAACGATATCAAAAATAACGGTAATGACAATAATAATAATAATAGTAATATCAATAATAATTATAATAACGATAATAATAATAAAAATGATAACGGCAATAATGATAATAATATTAATAAAGATATTAGCAATAATAATAGTAGTAATTAATAACTATTATAACGAAGATAATGATATTAACGATAACAATAATAAGGATTATTACTATAATAAGTAAAATAATAAAAACGATAGAAAAGATACTAGTAATAATAATAATACCGATAAAAACGATAATAAATTAAATAATAATAATAGAATAACGATAGTAAGATATTAACGATATAAATGATGATAAAACCAAAAATTACGAAAATAAATATAATAATTATAGCAATAATAACGATAAAAACTACAATAATTATAACAATAACAACGATAATAAAAATAATAACGATAATAACGATAATAACGATAAAGCAATAATAACGATAATAATAAAAATAGTAATAATAACAATAATAACGATAATAAACATAATAACGATGAAACGACAATAATAATTACAATATTAGTAACGATAGTAACGATAACAACAATAATGACGTTATTAACTATATTAACGATATCAATAATAACGAAAATAATGTTAATTTCGAAATTAATAATAACAATATTAAAGATAATAACGATAATAATAATAATAATAACGACATTAATAACTATAATAAATATAATAACGATATGGTATTAACGGTAAAAACGACAATCGTAGTAACAATAATAACGATATTGTCGAAAACAATGATAATAACTATAATAATAATAACAGTAAAAACGATAATAACGATATAGCGATTAATAATAATAATAATAATAATAATATTATTATTATAAGATAAAATAATAATAACATAAAATAATAATAATATTAACGTTTACAACGATAATAATGATAATAATATTATTAAAAATAACAATAATAACAATAATAAGGATAATAAAGGAAATAACGATAATTACGATAATAATTATAAGAATAATCTATTTAACATTGATACTAACGTTAATAACGATAATATTAATAACATTAATAACGATAATAACGATTATAATAATAAGAGCGATAATAATATTAATAATAATAACAATATTAACTATTATAACTATAATAACGATAATAATAGATGTAATAATAACAATATTTAAAATAATATGTATAATAACGATAATAACGACAATAATAATAGTAATAATGACAATATTTAAAAAAATAGTCATAAAAACGATTTTAACGATTATAATAATAACGATAACAACGATAATATCGATAATATTAATAACAATATTTACGATAATTGCGATATTAATAATTGTAATAATAACAATATTAACGATCATAACGATAATAGCGACTATAATAATAACGATAATAACCACTTTAATAATAATAATAATATTATCTTTAGTAACAATAATAATAATAACGATGTTTATAATAGTAATAATAATAACGCTTATAACGATACTAACGATAAAATTGATAATAACGATAATACCGATAATAACGACAATAAAGGTAATCATAATAACGATAATAACTATAATAATAATAATAATGACACTAATAAAGTTAATAACTACAATAATAATAATAATATTAATATTTATAATAACGATAATAACGATAATAACGATAATATTAATAGTAAAAATAGCTATAATATCAACAATAAAGATAATTACGATAATATCGATAATAATAATAATGATAATAACGATAATAAGGATAATAACGACAATTATAATAATAATAATAATAATAATAATAATAACGATAATAACGATAAAGCCAATAATAATTTCAGTAATATTAACAATAATATCAATAATAACGATAATAACGATAATAATAAAAACAATAATATCAATAATGAAGATAATAACGATAATAATAATAACAATAAAATCGATAATATCGTTAATACTAGGAGTAATTATAAAAAAATTAGTAATAATATATATAGTAACGATAATAACGGTAATAATGTTAGAAGTAATAACAGAAATAACAATAATAACGATAAAAACGATATTAACGGTAATAATCATAATAATGATATTAATATAAAAGGTAATAACTATAATAATGATAAGAATAATTATAATAACGATAATAAATTTAATAGCAATAATAATCCTGATAAGCATTAAAATAACGATAATAACGATAATAACGAAAGTAATAATTGTATTAATTACTCTAATCACGATAAAAAAAATAACAACGTTATTAATAATAATAAAAAAATAAAAACGATAATAAAGATAATAGCTATCATAATAACGATAATAACGATAATAATGGTAGCAGTAATAACAATAATTATAATAATAACAATTATACGATATTGAGTATTACAGTTATGAAGATAATAATGATAAAAACAATAATTTTAATGATAATAATAAATATGATATCAATGTTGACAGTATAATATACTAATAATAATAATAACTATAGTAATGATAATATCGATTATAATGATAATAAAGATAATATTAATAACATTAATGACGATAATAACGATATTAACGATAATAATAATAACAATAATATCAATAATATAGATAATACGCATAAAAATAATAAAGATAATATCGATAATAATAGCAATAATGGTAACAATGATAACTATAATAACGATAATAACGATAATAATACTAATGATAAAAACGGGAATAGTAATTATATAATAATAATAATATTTACGAAATTATCGATAAAAATAATAATAATAATAACAATAAATACGATAATAAAGAAAATAACGATAGTAACTATGACGATAATAACGATAATAATAATTACAAAAATATATATAGTAACAATAATATTTATAATTACGACAATAGTAATAATAATAATAACGATAATAACGATATTGTCGATAATAATAATAATTAAAAACATAATAACAATATTAATGATAATAGCGATAATAGTGATAATATCAATAATAATAATAATTATAATAATAACGATAATTACAATAATAATAAAAACAATAATAACGGTGAGAACAATAATGAGGATAATAACAAGAACAATTTAACTATATTACGATAACAACGTATAATAATAATAACGATATTAACGGAAAAATCCATAATAATAACAATTATAAAGATACTAACGATTGTAATGATAGTAACGGAAATAATAATAATAATAACAATAATAACGATAATAATGATATGAACAATAATAATATTAACAATAATATCCATGACAACGATAATAACGATAATTATAATAGTTATATTTCTATAATGAGGATTATAACGAAAGAACGACAATTATAGTAACAATAAAAACAAATAATAATGATAATAATGATAGTAATAATATTAATAAGAACGAAAATAATAATAATATCGATAATAACAGAAATAATAATAACAAAAATAACGATATTGACGATAACAATAATAACGATAATAACAGTAAACATAATAACAATAATAACAATATTAACAATAATATCGATAAAAACGATATCAATGATTATAATTGTAGTAATAATAACAATAATAACATTACCAACGATAATAACGATATTAACCATACTAATAATAACGATAATAACTGTAATATCGATAATAATAATAACAACGTTAACGATAATGTCGGTAACAATAATAATAATAATAACGATAACAACGATAATAATAATTATAATAATAATAAGAATAATAATAATAATAATAATTGCGATTATAATTATAATAACGATAATAAAAAGAATAATAATAAAAATAATAGTGATAATAACAATGATAACGATAATAATAATAAGAATAATAAGGATAACAGCGCTATTACCGATAATATAGATAATAATAATAATAATAATAGAAACAATAATAACGACAAAACGATAATAACTATAAACTAATATCGATAATAACGATAATAGTAATAATAATAATATCGATAGTGTCAATAATAAAGAAAATAACTATATTAATAATAATAATAATAATAATATTAATAATAAAAATAATAATAATTATAATAACGAAAATAACTGTAGTAATGATAATAACGCTAATAGCATTGAAGACGATAAGAATTATAAAAATAATAACGTTAATAACGATAATAACGACAATAGTAATAATAATAATAACAACGATTATAACGATAATAACGATATAAACAGTAGGATTAAAAACAATAAAAACAATAATAACAATAATAACGATAATTACGATACTAATAATAATAATAATAATATTGCTTATAACGCTATAAGCGATAATTATGATAATAATAATAAAATCAATAAAGGTAATAAGGATAATAATAATTATAATAATAAGTATAATAACGAAAATAATAATACAAACGATAATAATACTAATGATTATAACCATAATAACGATAAAGACGATAATAATAAAAACATTAATAAGGATAATAACGTTTATAATGATAATAATAATAATAATAATAATAATTATAATAATAATTACGATAATATCGGTAATAACGATAATAATAATAATAATAATGACGATAATGATGTCAATAACGCGTAATAATAATTATAATAATAACAATTGTAATAATAGCAATAAAAACGATTGTAACGATATGGAAGATAATGATAATGATATTAATAACAATATTAAGTATAATAACGATAACATCAATAATAATAAAAACATAAATATTGATAATAAGGATAATAACGATGATAACGAAATAAATAATAAAAATAATAATAACGATAATAGCAATAATAAAGATAATAACAGTAATAATTACATTAATAATAACGATAATAACAATAATAACGATAATAACGATAATAATAACATTAATAATAGCGATAATAACGATAATAACGATTATAACGATAATAATAATAATAATAATTATTATTATTATTATTATAATAATAATAATAATAATAACGATAATAAATATAATATGGTTAATAATACAAGTTATAATAACAATAATATCATTATTAAAGATAATAAACATAATAACATTAATAATAATAATAACAATAATATCGTTAATAAGGGTAATTACAAATGTGACAGTAATAACGATAATATATATAAAACGATAATAATAATAATAATAACATCGATATTAACGATATTAATGATAATATCGATAATAACGATAATTACGATAATAATAATAATAATAATAATAATAATAATAATAATAATAATAATAATAAAGAAAATAACCGTATTAACGGTAATAGCGATAATAATAATAACAATAATAACGATAATATAAATAATATTGATAATAACGATAATTTTAATTACAATAATAACAATAATAACGATAATAACAGTAATAGTAATAACAATAATAACGATAGTAAACAAATAACGATAATAATAATAACAATTTTATAGATAATAACTAGAATGACGATATTAACGATAACTATAATAACTATAATTACGATAATGGCAATAGTAATAATGACAATAATATCGAAAACAACGATAAAGACGATATTAATAGTAATAAAAGTAAAGATAATATCGGTAAAGTAAATAATAATAATAATATTATATTCGATAATAATGATATTAATGAAAATAACAAAAATAATAAAAGTAATAATATCAATAATAACAATATTAAAGATAATAACGATAATACCGATAATAATAATAATAATAATAACAATAATAATCATAACTATAATAACGACAATAAAGGGAACGACGATAATAATAACAGTTCTTAATAACAATAATAAGGATAATAACGATAAAATCGATAATAATAATTACAATAATGATGATAATAAATATAATAATCATAATAATAATAATGATATCAAAGATAATAAAGATGAAAACGATTATAATAATAATCATAATAACGATAATAACGATAATAGTAATAATAACTGTAACGATAATAACGATAATATTGATAACAACGATAATAACGTTAATAACAATAATAATTATAAGAATGAAAACGATAATAATGATAATAACGATAATAATAATGACGATAATAGCTAATAATAATATGAACGATAATAATAATAATAATAATAACAATGACTACGATGATAACGAAAATAATTATGATAATAATAATAACGATAATATCTATAATAACGATACTAAAAATAACAATAATAAATAAAATAACAGAAATAACGATTACAACGATAATTAAAATTACATTAAAGACGATAATTATGATAATTACGATAATAATGAAAAGAATATAAATAATAACGTTAATAACGAAAAAATTAAAATAACGAAAATAAATTTATAATAACGATAACAACGATAAAAAGGAAAGTAACTATAATAACAATGATATTAATAACGTTAAAAACAATAATAAAGTTAATAACGATAATAATAGCAACAACAATAACAATAATAACGATAATAATAATAAAATTAATAACGCCAATTATGATAACAAGGGAAATAATAACAATAATAATAACTATAATTACGATAAAAACGATAATAATTGTTATTTACGTTTATAACGTAAATAATAATAGCAATATAACGATAATAAGGATAGTAGTAATAATAATAGTAATAAAAATAATATCGATAATAACGGTAATAACGATTTCGAAGATAATAATAATAATAACAAGATAATAGCAATATAAATGATATTAACGGTGACAACGATTAAAATAATAACGATAATAACGATTATACGGAATATAACAATAACGATAATGAGAATAATAACGATAATAATGATAGTAACTATAATAACGATTACAACAATAATAACGATAATAATAATAACGTTAATATCGATAATAAAGAAAATTACAATATTAATAATAGTAAAAATAAAGATGATAAAAATAATATCGATTGTAATGTCTATAACGATAATAATATTAATAATTTTAACATAAATAACGTTAATAACGATAATTATTCTAATAGAAGTAATAATAACAATATTAACGTTGTTTGCAATAATAATATATAGTAAGGATAATAATAGTGGTAAAAATTATAGTAATAACGATAATAATGATAATAACGATAATTGCGATATTAACGATTATAATAAAAATTAACGATAAAAACGATAATATTAGTAATAATAATGACGATAATAACGATATTTACGATAATAATAATAATAATAATAATAAATATAACAACGATATTAACGATAATATCTATAATGGAAATAATGATAATTACGATAATAACGATGTTAACGTCAATATTAGTAAGGATAACGATAATGACGATTTTAATAACTACACTATTAACGATAATTTAGATAATAATAATAATAATAAGGATAATAACTGTATCAAAGATAATAACTATAATAACGATATTAACGACAATAAAACTAATAATAATAATAAGGGGTAATAAAGATTATAACGATAATAATGATATTAACAATAATAATATTTTAATAATATAGATAATAATGATAATATAAGAAATAAGGATAATAATAATAATAATAATAACGATAATAACGACAATAATAATTATAATAATAATAATAATAATATTATCGATAATATCGATAATAACAATAATAATAATATTATTAATAACAACAATGACAATAATAACGATAATAAGGATAATAATAAATACGATAAAGTCGTTAATATCGACAACAGTATTAACATTATTAATGATATTATCGATAATAATATTAACAATATTAACGATAATATCGATATTAATAATAACATTATTAACGATAATATATATAAAAATTATAACAATAATAATAATAACAGTAATAACGATAATACCGATACTAAAGATGATAATAAAAATAACGATAATAAGGATAATAACCAAAATAATAATATTAATAATAAGGATAACAACGATTATAACGATAATAATGACAGTAATAATAACAATAATAACTATAATAACGATAAAAATTATAATATCGATAATCGCGATAATAACAATTAATATCCTATTAATGATATTAATATTTATAATAATAACAATAATAACGATAATAACGATAATAACGATAATAATAGTAGTAATAATAACAATTATAACACTAATAACGTTAAAAACGATAATAACGATAATAATAGTTTAATAATAACAATAATAACAATCATAACGATTATAATATTATTAACGATAATATCTATAATTATAATAACAATATTAACAATATTAACGATATTATCACTCATAACAATAACGACAATAACGATAATAACGATAATAATAATAACATTATTAACGTTAACAACGATAATAATAATAATAATAATAACATTAACAACGATAATAGCGATAATAAGTATCATAATAATAATGAAAATAACGATAATAACCATATTAACGATAATAATAATAATAATAAGAATAGTGATAATAATAACGTTAATTACGATAATAACAATAATAATAATAGTAATTATAACGCTAATAGCAATAATAACGATAATAATGATAATAATAAATTCGATAATATCGATCAATTCGATGATAATAATAAAAATATTAACGTTTATATCGACAAAAATAATATCAATAATAAAAATATTAAAATTAATAATTTTAATAACGATAATAATAAAATTATTATTAATAAAAATAATAAAGATAAAAACGATAATAAAATAATAACTTTAATGACGATAATAGTAACATTATTACTAATTATAATAATAACGATAATAACGAAAATAATGATAATAACGATTATAATAACAACGACAATTTCGATAATAGTATTAATAATAATAATGATAATAACGATATTAACGATTATAATAATAACAATAATAAAGAAAAAAACGATAAATCTTTAATAACAATATTAATAATAAAGATAATAACTATAATTACGATGTAACGATAATAATAACGATAATATTGATAATAATAATAATAATATAAATAGCAATAATATCGATAATGTAGGAAATAACGATAATAATGATAATGATAATAACGATAATAGTAATAATAATAATATCAAAAATAGCAATAATTACGATAACGACTATAATAACGATAAAAACAATAACGATAATGACGATGATAATAATAATAATACTAACGTTAATAACGATAATAATAATAATAATAATATCGATAAAGACAATAACGATAAAAACGGTAATAATAATAATAATAAAGATAATTACGATAATTAAAATAATATTAATAACAATAATAACGATAATAACGACATTCACGATAATAATAATTACAATAATAACGATAATAACGACAATAATGATAACAAGGAAGATAATTATTTAAATAATACCAATAGAAACGATAAAAATGGAAATACTTACGATTATAACGATAATAACGTTAATAACGATATTAACCATAAAAAAATTAATAACTATATTTACGTTAATAACTATAATAACATCAGCAATAATAGCAATAATAGCGACAATAACGGTAACAATAATAATAACATTATTGACGATATTATAGATAATAACGATAATAAAAATAACGGTAATGACAATAATAATAATAATAGTAAAAACAATAATAATAATAACGTTAATAATAATAACAATGATTACGGCAGTAATGATAATAATATTATTAAAGATATTAGCAATAATAATTGTAGCAATTAATATCAATTATAACGAAAATAACGATAATAACGATAACAATAATAACGATTATTAATATAATAACTAAAATAATAAAAACGGTAGAAACGAAACTAGTAATAATAATAATACCGATAAAAACGATAATAAATTTAATAATAAAAAAGAGAATAACAATAGTAAGATATTAACGATATAAACGATGATAAAACCAAAAACTACGAAAATAACGATAATAATTATAAAATAATAACGATAATAACTACAATAATTATAACAATAACAACGTTAATAAAAATAATAACGATAATAACGATAATAACGATAAAATCGATAATAACGTAATAATAACGATAATAACAATAATAACGACAATAACGATAACAATAATAATAATGATAATAGTAATAAAAACGATAATAATAAAAATAATAATAATAACGATAAATACGATAATATAACATGTAATAATAATACTAATAACTATAAAAATGATAATAACGATTATAATAACAACGATAATACCGATAATGGTAGTATTAATAATAACGATAATAACGATATTTACGATAATTATAATAACAGTAATATTGAAAAGAACGATATTATCTATAATAACGATATTAATAGTAACGATATTAACTATAATAACGATGAAAAGATAATAATAATATAAATGTTATGGATAATATTGATAGTAATAATAATGATAATAGCAATAATAACGATAATAAAGTTATTAACGATAATAATGATAATGATAATAACGATGATAATAATAATAATAATATCAAAAATAACAATAATTACGATAATGACTATAATGACGATAATAATAATAACGATAATGACGATGATTATTATATTTATAATAAAGTTAATAACGATAAAAATAATAATAATAATAACGATAATAACGATATCGATGATAATAACGATATTAACGATAATAATGATATTTATAATAACGATAATAACGACAATAATAATAATAATAATAGCGTCAAAAGGGATAATAAGTATGTCACCGATAATAATAATAACAATAATATCAATAAAAACGATAATAACGATAATAATAATAATAATAATAATAACGATATTAACGATAAGAACGATAATAATGATAATAATCTTAACAATAATAACGATATTAAAGATTTTAAGGATAATAATAATAAGGATAATATCGATAATAACGATAAGAATAATAATTTAATATCGATAGTAACAATAATAACGACAAAGACCATAGTAACGATAATAATAATAACGAAAATAACGATGATAATAATAACGATCATAAAGTTAATAATAAAAATCATTTTAAAGATAAAAACGCTAATAACGATACTAACGATAATACAGATAATAATAATAACGATATTAAGGATAATATCGTTAATAAATGTAACAATATTAATAATAAAAACAATAATAATAATAACAACAAAAACATTAATAAAGATATTAACTATAATAAAATTTATAATAATAAAGACAATGACGATAATAATGATAATAATAGAAGTAATAAAAACAATATTAAGAATATTAAATATAATAATGATTAAAATGATAATAGAAGTAGTAATAAAAACAGTAATAACAATAATAACGATAATAACGATTATAACGATATTAACGATAATAATATTGACGATAATAACAATAATAACCATAATAATAATAATAATAATAATAATAATAATAAAGATAACAACGCTATTAACGATGAAAATGACAGAAATAATAATAATAATAACGAAGATAACGTTAACAGTGATAATACCGATAATAACGATAATAACAATAATAATAATAGTATTAATTACGATAATGACGATATTAACGATAATAAGGATAATAACAATAGCAATTAATACGATAATAACACTTATAATACTAATAACGACATTAATATATATAAAAATAACATAAATACTGATAATAACGATATTAACGATAATAATTGTAGTAATAATAACGATAATAGTAGTAATAATAACAATAATATCAATTATAGCGATAATAATGTTATTACCGATAATAACGATAATTATAATATTAATAGTAAATATAATAAAGTTATTATCCATAATAATAATAACAATAATAACGATAATAACGATAATAACAATTATAATAGAAGTATTAATAACAATATTAAGAATAATAACAATAAAAACAATAATAACAATAAATATATTAGTAATAAACAAGTAATAATTATAATAACGATAAAAACGATTTTAACGATAATAATAATGATAATAATTAGGACAACATCGATAATAATAATAACAATATTAACGATAATATCGATAATAATAATATCATTAATAACTGTAATTACGAAAATAACGATTATAACGATAATAATAATAATAGTAATAATAACCATAATAAAGATAATAATAATAATAATATACGACACAATAATAATAATAATAATAAAGATAATAACGGTAATAACGATAGAAATAATAGAAAAATAACAATAATATCAATAATAATGTTAAAAAAGATAATAAAGATAAAATCGTTAATAATAATAACGATAATAATGATAATAGCGATAAAAAAAATAACGATCATAACGATAATATTGACAATATTAATGATAATAATGATAATAATGTTAAAACGATAATAATTATCATAATTGTAGTAGCAATAACGTTAATAACGATATTAAAAATAAAAATAATAATGATAATATAGATAATAATAATAAAATTCATAACCTTAATAACGTTAATAACGATAATATCGATAAAAATAGTAAAATTGATAACTCTAATATCGATAATAAAGATATAATATTATTAATAATAAGGGTAATAACGATTACAATGGAAATAGTAGTAATAACAATATCGAAAGTAACGATAATTTTAATTACTGTAAAAACAGTAATAATAAGAGTAATAGTACTAGTAATAATAATAATAGTAATTACGATAATAACAATAATAATAATAGTTATAATAGCATTGTAATAATAATAACGATAACAACGATAACGATATCTATAATAACGATAATAAAGATAATAATAACAACAATAATAATATCGTTTATAACTATAACAACGATGATAACCATAATGACGATAATAACGAAAATATCGATAATAATAATAATAATAATAACAGTAGTAACGATAATAACGTTAATAACGACAATAATAATAATAATAATAATACCGATAATAAAGATAATGACGACAATAATAATAATAATAATAATATTAACAATAATAACGATAATAATAATAATAATTACAATAATATTCACCACAATAATAACAATAATAACGGTTATGTTAAGAATAATATTAATAACATTAACGATAATAACGATAATAACGATATAATCGATAATAATAATTACAATAATAACGATAATAACTGCAATAATGATAATAATAATTATAATTATAACGATAATAACGATAATTTCGATAATAACAATATTAATAAGAGCGATAATAACGTTAATAGTAATAACTATAAATTCAATAATAATGATATTAATGAAAATAACTATCATAATAATAATAAATATAACAATAATAAAGATAGTATCGATAATAACGATATACGGATTATAACAATACGATAATATCGATAATAGTAATAATAATAACAACGATAAGGAAAATAAAACGATAAAAATGATAATAACTATAATAACGATTAAAATAGTAGTAATAATAGAGATATTAAAGATAGTAAAGATAATAACGATAATAATATTAATAATAATTACGATAGAAACGATATTAACGATAATTACAATAATAATAACGATAATAACGACAGTAATAATAATAATAATAATAATAATAATATCCACAATGCAGATAATGACGCCAATAATAAAAATTATAATAATATTAGTAATAATAAACATAATGACGATAATAATAATAGTATTAATAACATCATTAAAAATAATAACGATAATAACGATAATAACGATAATAATAATAATAATAACGACATTATAACTATAATCTATATAATAACGATATCTTATTAACGTTAAAGACGACAATAGTGGTAATAGAAATAACGATAATAACGATAATAGCGGCAATAAAAATTATAATAATAAAGATATTAACGATATTATCGAAAAAAAGATGAAAGCTATAAGAATAATAATAATAAGAACAATAACAATGATAATTACGATAATAAAGATAATAACAGTAACGATGACACGACAATAATAATAACATTATTAATAACGATAATAACGATAACAACAATGATAAAGACAATAACTATATTAACAATATCAATAATAACGAAAGTACTGTTAATTTCGATATTAATAATAACAAATGAAAGATAATAACGATAATAATAATAATAATAACGACATTAATAACTATAATAAAAATATTAACGATATGGTATTAACGATAAAAACGACAATACTAGTAACTATAATAACGATATTATCGAAAATAACGATAATATCAATAATATTAAAAACAGTAATAACGATAATAACGATATAGCGAAAAATAATAATAATAATAATATTATTATTATAAGATAAAATAATAATAAGATAAAATAATAATAATATTAACGATTACAACGAAAATAATGATAATAATAGTAGTAATAATAACAATAATAACAATAATAACGATAATAACGATAATAAAGAAAATAGTGGTATTTACGATAATAATTATAAGAATAAACTATTTAACATTGATACTAACGTTAATAGCGGTAATATTAATAACATTAATAAAGATAATAACGATTATAATAATACGAACGATAATAATATTAATAATAATAACAATATTAACTATTATAACGATAATAACGATAATAACGACAATAATAGTAGTAATAATGACAGTAATAACAATAATAACGATAAAAACGATATTAACGTTAAGAATAGTAACGATAATAACGATAATATTGATAATTATAGTAACAATATTTACGATAATATCGATAATAGTAATAATAATAATAACAATATTAACGATCATAACCATAATAGCAATAATATTAATAAAGATAATAACGATAAGAAAAATAATAATATCGATAGCAACAATGATAATTATAATGATGATAATATTAGTAATACTAATAACGATTACAACGATAATAACGATAATAATAATAAAATTAATAAGGACGATTACGTTAATAACTAAAATAATAATAGCATGCATAACTATAAAAACGATAATTATGATAATAAGAGTAATAACAATAATAAAGATAACAATGTTAATAACAATAATAACGATTATAATGAAAATAACTATAATGGTAATAATATTAATAAAAATAATAACGATAAAGCGATATTAACGATAATCACCTTATGACTGATAACAATATTAACAATAATAACGATAATAAAGATTGTAATGATAATAATATTAAAAACATTATCGATAAATACAATCATACCGATAATTATAATAATAGTAATATCGATAATAAGGATAATTAAGAAAAAAAAGGTAATAACGAAATTAACGATAATAACGGTAATAATTATAACAATAATGACGATAATAACGATAATTACGATAATAATTATAATGACGATAATAATTATAATAGTAATAACAATAATAACGATAGGAAAGATAATGAAGGTAATAATAATAACTATAATTATGACAATAGTAATGATAATGACGATAATAACGATATTAGCGATAATAATAATAATAATTATAAAGATAATAACGAAATTGACCATAATAACGATAATGGTGATAATAACGATAATTATAATAATAATAGTAACAACAATAACAGTAAATACAATAATAATAACAACAGCAATAACGGTAACACCGATAATAACGATAATAATAATAACAATGTTAACGATAATAACGATAAGTACGATTATAATAATGTCGATATTAACGAAAACAGTAATAATAATTATATCGGTAATAACGATAATAACAATAATAATAATAACAATAAAAAAGATAACAAAGAAATCAACGATTGTAATTGTAATAATAAAATAATAAAAACGATACTAACGATAATAACGATATTATCGACAATATTAAAAATAATAATAACTATAATGTCGACAATAACGATAATAACTATATTAATAATAACAATTGTAACCATAATATCGATAATAATAATTAAAGTATTAACGATAATATCGATATTAATAATAATAATAATTGCGATTATGACGATAATAACGATAATAACGATTATAATAAAATCGATGGTAAAGATAATTGTATTAATAATAATAACGACAATAACGATAATAATGATAATAATAATAATAATAATAATAATAATAATAATAATAATAAAGATAATTACGATAATAGCAATAAAAATTATGTTAATAATAACGATAATAACGTTACTAGTAATAATAATAATAATAACAATAATAATTGCGTTCATGATGATAAAAACAATAAACATAGTAACGATATTAGAAATAATAATAATGACGATAATAATGGTAATAGCGATAATAACGATAATTATAATAACATTAAAAACAATAATATTAATAAAGACAATAAAGATCATAACGATAATAATAATAAAATAATAACAATTATAAGGATAATAACAATAATATTAAAAACACAATTAAGGATAATAATGATTATAAATATAAAGATAATAACGATAATAATTATAATAATAATATCAATGATAAAGATAAATATGATACAACCGATAATAATAATAATAATAATAAACATAGTAATGATCATAATGAAAATAATAATAACAAAAATAACAATAATAATCATAAAAAATATAATACCATTAATGACGATAATTACGATATTAACGAAAATAAAGATAATAATAATAAAAATAATATCGATAATAAAGCTAAGAACGATAATAACAATAATAATAATAATAATAATAAAGATGATAGCGATGTTAACGATTATAACTATAATAATAATAACAATAAAAACTATAATAACGATAATGAAGATAATTATAATAACGATAATAACGATAATAGTAATAATAATTATAACGATAATAACGATAATAACGATAATAGTAGTAACAAAAATATCGATAATAACCATAATAATGATAATAAATATAAAAATAATATCAAAAATAACTATAATAACGGTAATAATAATAATAATATTAACAATAATAACGTTAACAACGACAATAGTGATAAAATAATAAAAATAAAATAGAAAATAAAGATAATAACGATGACAACGTTAATAATAATAACAATAATAACGATAATAACGATAATAACAATTATACGGATTATTATAATAAAGATAATAACGATCATGGCAATAATAATAATAACGATAATGACAATATTAACGATAATAATGATATTAACTATAATAACGATGATAACAATAGTGATAACAATTAAAGTAATAAAAATAATATCGATAATAACGATAATAAGGATAATAGTAATAACGATAATAACGACAATAATAATAATAATAATATCGATAATAAAGATAATAACGATAATATTAATAATTGTAATAATAATAAAAACGATAATTACGATAATTACGATAATAATAAAAATAAAAATAACAATGATAAAGATAATAGCGAAAATAATAATAGTAATAAAAAAATAATAATAATATAGTGAATATCGATAATAACGATAGTAATAATAACAATATCAACGATAATATCCATAATAATAATAACAATATTAAAGATAATATCGATAATAATAATAATTATAATAATAACATTAATATCGACAATAAAGATAATAACCTTAATAATAATAACGATTATAATGATAATAACGAGAATAAAGATAATAACGATTATAATAATAACGCTAATAACGGTAAAAATGACAATAATATTATTAATAATAACGATAAAAACGATTATAATGGATATAACAATAATAACAATATCGATAATAACGAAAATAACGGTAATGACGATAATAATAATAGTAGTAATAGTAGTAATAATAAACATGATAATTATGATAATAACGATAATAATAATAGATATAATAACATTATAACAATAATAACGATAAAAACGATAATTACGATATCCATAATAACGATAATAAAGACAAAATAATAACAATAATAATGATAATAACGATAATAGCTATTATAAAGATAATAAAGACAGTAATAATAATAATAATGATAGTAATATTATATAATAATAATAAAGATAATAACGATATTTTCGATAATAACGATAATAACGCTAATAACTTTAATAACGATAATAGTAGTATTATTAATAACGATAATAACGATTTTTACGATAATAATTATAATAATAATAAAGATAACAACGATATTAACGATAATAACGATAATAATAAAATTGATAATAACGACAAAGAATAATTATAAAATATCAATAGTAACAATAATAACGATAATGACGATAATATCGATAATAATAATAACGATAGTGACGATGATAATAATAACGATCATATAGTTTATAATGATAATAATAAGAATAATATTTATAGTAGTAATTGAAATTATAACGATAATAAGAGTAATAAAAACGAAAATAATAACGATATTAACGAAAATAGTTATAACAATAGTAACGAAAACAACGATAATTATATTAATAATAATAATAATAATAACGGAAGTAGGTATAATAACGGTGACAAATATAATTTTAATAACAATTATAACTATAATAACGATAATAACGGTAATAACAATAATAATAATTGTAATAATAACAGTAAAAATAATAATGATAATTACGATAATAACGATAATAATAATAGTTATAATAACATTATAACAATATTAACGATAACAACGATAATAAAGATATCTATAACAGAGATAATAAAGACAACAATAATAACAATAATAATATCGATAATAACGATATTAAACCTAATAACAGTAACAATAATACGACCTTAATAATAACAATAATAATAACGATAATAACGATAACAACAATAATAACGATAATAACAATATTAACGATATCAATTATAACGAAAATAACGTTAATTTCGATATTAATAATAGCAATATTAAAGATAATAACGTTAATAATAATAATAATAACGACATAAATAACAATAATAAATATAATAACCATATGGTAATAACGATAAAAAAGATAATAGTAGTAATATTAATAACGGTAATAACAATAGTAACGATAATAAAAATAATCATAATAAAAATAATAATGATATTATCGAAAATAATGATAATAACGATATTAATAATAACAATAATAACGATAATAAATATAATAGAGATTATGACGGTAATAGAGACATTAATAATAATATAATAATAATAATAATAATAATAATAATAATAATAATAATAGTATTATTATTATTATTAAACATTACAACGGAAATAATAATAATAATAGCAGTAATAATAACAATAATAACGATAATAATAATAATAATAATAATAGCAGTAATAATAACAATAATAACGATAATAATAATAATAATAATAATAATAATAACGATAATAACGATAATATCGTTAATAATAATAACAATATTAATGATAATAACAATTATAGTAATATTAATAATAATGAAATTAACGATAATGTCGATAATAATAATAATATTAACAACGATTATAAGAATAATAACGATAACGTCAAGAATAATAATAACAATAATATCGATAATAGCGATAATAACGATAATAACATTATTAATAGTAATCAGAATAAAGATAATATCGATAATATGTGTAATAATAATAAAGTTTATAACGATAAAAACGACAATAACGATCATAAGAATAACAAATGTAACGATAATAATGAAAATAAAATAATGACGATAATAACGACAATAATAATAATAATAAAAACTATTACATTAATAACGCTAATAACTATAATAATGAGAACAATAATAACGACCAAAACGCTAATAACGATAATAATAATAGTAATAATAGCCATAACATCGACAATAACAATCATCGTAATAATAACGACAATAGTGGTAATAACTATGATAACGATAATAATAATAACAATAATGACGATAATAAGGATAATAACGAAAATAACGATAATAATAATATTAACAATAAATATAATAATGATATTTACGAAAATAACGATAATAATAATAGCAATAATAACAATAATACCGATATTAATAATAAAAAGCATAATAAAGTTAATAACAATAATATTAATAGTAATAATAATGTTAATAACGTTATTAACGATAATAACGATAATTTCGATTATAATAATAACAATAAAATCGATAGTAAGGATATTAATTATAACAATAATTACATTAATTACGATAATAATGACAATAGTAATAATAATAATAACTATAATAACGATAATAACGTAATATAACGATTATAATAATAACAGTAATGACGATAATAAAGATTTTTACGATAATATTAATAACGATAATAACGATAATAACGATAATAATAATAATAATATCAAAGGTTATAACGATATTAACTAAAATAACGATAATCATGATAATAACGATACTAATAATAATAATAATAACATTAATAACGATAATAACGATTGTAATGATAATAACTATAATAACGTTATTACCAATAAGAGTAATAGTAATAATAGAGATATAGTAATAATAATGTTAATAACGTTATAAACGATAATAACGATAATAATATTAACAATAATAACGATAATAACTATATTAAAAATAATAATAATATACAATAACAAAGATAACAACAACAATAATAATAGAAAACTAAGGAAAATATGGATAATAACGATAACAGCGTCAGAAAAAATAATTATATTCTCGATAATAACTATAATGACAATAATAATATTAACGTTAATATTGATAATAACGTTAATAATACTAGTAGTAATAATTATAATAACGGTGATAACCATATTTATGAAAACAATAGTAACGATAGTATCGTTAATGTCAATTATTATAGTAATAATAATATCAATAAAAACGATAATAACAATAATAACAATAATAGTAATGACGATATTAACGATAATAACGATTATAGTAATAACGATATTAATGACAATATTAATAATAATAATAACGATAATAATGATATTTACGATAATAATAATAGTAATAATATAGATAATAACTATAAAAACGATAGTAATGATAATGATTTTAACAATAAAAACGATTTTAAATATTTTAACGATATTAATAAGTATAATAACGATAATAACGATACTAATAATAATAATAATAATAATAATAATAAAAATAAAAAAAATAATTTGTATAATAACGATAATAATAGTGGTAATGTTAAGAATAATAACAATAATAACGATAATAAAGATTATGACGATAACAATATTATTGATAATAATGTCAATAGTAATAATAATAATAATAACTATAAGATCGATATTCTCGATAATAACTATAATAACTATAATAACTATCATAACGATAATTACGATAATAACGATTATAAAAATAACGATAATAACGATAATTGTAGTAATATTAATAACGATAATAACAATATTTACGATAATAATTATAATAAAAATAAAGACAACAACGATAGTAACAATAATAGCGATAATAATAATAACAATATTAATAATAATATCGAAAATTAAAGTAATAATAATAGCAATAATAACGATAACATCGATAATAACAATAATGATAAGAACGATAATAACGATAAGAATAATAATAAAATATCGATAGTAACAATAATAACGACAAAGACGACAATAACGGCAATAATAATAACGATATTAACGATAATAATGATAATAATAAAAACAACATTAATAACAATATTAAAGAAAATAGTAATAACAATAGTAACGAAAACAACGATAACAACATTAATAATAATTATAATCCTATCGAAAGTAATTAAAATAACGGTGACAACTATAATATTAATAACATTAATAACGATAATAACGATAACAACTATAGTAATAATACTAATAATAACGATAATAAGGATATTAATGGCAATATGGATAATAACAGTAATATTAATAGTCATATTAAAGATAATAACGATAATAACGTTACTAACGATAATAGCGATACTAATATTAACAATATTAAGGATAATATCGTTAAAAATTATAACAATATTCACGATAATATCGATAATAATAATAACAAAAACAATAATAACGATAATAACTATAATAAAATTTATAATAATAACGATAATAATAATAATAACGATAATAACCATGATAATAATAGTAATAATAAAGGTAATAACGATAGAAAAAGATTCTAACAATAATAATAATAACAACAATAAAGATAATAGTGACTAAGATGATAAGAAAGATAATAATAATAATAAAAATTAAAATAATAACGAAAAAACGATGATAATCATAATAATAAAAGTAATAATAACAATATTAAGAATAGTAACTATTATAACGATTATAACGATAATAGTAGGGGTAATAATAACAATAATAATAAAAGTAATAAATAAGATAATGACGATATTAACGATAATAAGGAAAATAACAACAAAAATAATAACAACAATAGCAATTATAATACATCAACAATATTAATATTTATTAAATAACAATAATATTGATTATAACGATAATAACGATAATAATAGTAGCAATAATAACAATAATAACACTAATAACGATAATTGCGATAATAATAGTAATAATAATAACAATAATAACAATAATATTGTTAATAAGGTTATTACCGAAGATAATGATAATTATAATATTCATAATAACTATAATAAGGAAATTATCGATAATAATAATAACGATAATAACGATCAGAATAATATCGATGAAAACGATAAAATCGAAAATAATAATAAAAACTTTAACGATAAAATGGATAATAATAATAATAATTTTAACGTTAAAAACCATAATAATAATAATAATAGCAATTGTAACCGTAAGAACGAAAATAAAGAGGATAATAATAACGATAATAACAATAATAGTAATAATTATAATATCGATAGTAACAGTAATAAATATAATGACGATAATAACGATAATGATAATAACGATAATGACGATCGATATAATAACGATAATATCTTTAATAACGATAATAATAATTATAATAATAGCGATAATATCAATAATTATGGTAATAACAATAATAATTTTAATAGTGATTGCATTAGTAACGATATTTACGATAATAATAATAATAATAAAAATAATAACATTATTAACGATAACGATAATAATAATAACAATATTAACGAGAGTATCGACAATAATAATAAGAATAATAATAATAACCTTAATAACGATAATAACGCTAGTAACGATAATAAAAAACTTAATAATAACAAATATTAAGAATAATAATTATAATAACAAAAATAACGATAATAATAATAGTACTAATAACAATAATAACAACAATATTGATAATAACGATAATAACGATAATAATAATAACGATAATAACGATAATAATGATAATAACGATAATAGTAAGAAAAATATTGTAACAATAATAACGATAATAACGAAAAATACGATAATAACGGTATTGATAATAACGATAATAACGATAACAATGATGTTTAAAATAATAATAAATATATCAATAATAAAGTTAATTACGATAATAAAGATAATAATAATAATAGTAATAACAACAATAACTGTAATAAAGATAATAACGATAATAACGATTATAAGGATAATATTAATAAAATTAACATTGATGGAACAGTAATAATGATAATAACGATAATAATAATAATAATAAATACGATAATATTTATAACAACGATAATAACGAATATAATAAAATAATAAATAACGATAATTACGTTAATAACGACAATAATAATTGCAATAATAACGATAATAACGGTAATAATAACAATTGTAGGAACAATAATACGGATAATAACGATATTAACGCTAATAATAAAAACGATAATGACAATAATAATAATAACAATGATAATAACGTTAGTGGCGATAATATTTATAAGTATGAAAACGATTATAATGATATAACGATAACAACAATAATAATAATAATAACATTAATAAGGATAATAAGGGTAGTATTGATAGTAATAACAAAATTATTAACGATAATATCGATAACAATAATAATAATACTAACAATGATAACGATAATATAGATAGTTACCATAATAATAATATCAATGATAACCTTAATATTAATAATAATAATAACGATAATAGCGACAATAATGATAATAAACATAATAATAACAATAATAACGTTAATAACGACAATAATTATAATAATTATATTGATAATAACAATAATAACGAAAATAATAAAAATAATGATATTAATAACGATATAGACAAATATAACCATAATAATAGTAATAATAATAACAATAACATCATTAAAGGCCTAAAGAACGTTATTGCAGAAAATATTAATAACAATAATAACGATAATAACGATAATAATAATTGTAATAATAACAATATTAACGGAAATAACAATTGTAATAATGACCATAATAACGATAATAACGTAAATAACGATAATAACAACAATAATAATAATAATAATAATAATAACGATAATAGCTATAATGAGGAAAATAATAATAATTATAATAATAATACTAACCATATAAGCGAAAATAACCATAATAATAGAACTTATTATAACAATAATAACATTAATAATGTGAATAACGATAATAACGATATTAATATATAGATAATAACGAGAATATTATTTATAATAACAATATTTACAATAATAAAGATAATAAAATTAATAATAAAAACAATACTAAAGGTAATAATGATAATAATGATAATAACGATAAAAATAATAATATTAATAATAATTATAATAACAATAATAACGATAATAATAATTACGATAATGACGATAATAATAAAAATAATAATAATTACGATAAATAGCATAATAACGATAATAATAGTAGTAATAATGATAATAACTAATTATATCAATAAAAATAATAACAACGATAATAATAATGACAATAATAACGATAACGATGGAAAAAATGATAGTAACGATGACATTAATAAAGGTAAAAACTATAATATCGATAATAACGGTAATGATAATGACGATATTCAAAGATAATAAAGGTAATAAAGATAATAAAATTAAAGATAATAACGACAAGTTTATGAATAATAATAACGATAATAACATTAATAACGATAATAGTTGTATTAATAATACTAATAACAATAATACCGATAATAAACTTATTAATAATAATAATAAAACAAGAGTAACGATAATAAATATAATACCAATATTAATAATAGTGACAATAACGAAAATAGCAATAATATTAATTACTATAATGAGTATATTAACAAAAATAACGATAATAACCTTACTAACGATAATAATAATATCAATATTAATGATAACATCGAAAATAATAATGATAATAATAATAATAATAATAATAAAAATGAGGATAATATCGATGACAACGAAAATAATATTAGTCATAATAGTATCGATAATAACAATAATAACGAAAATAACGTTAATCACGATAATTTCGATAATAATAATAACAATTATAACAGTAATAAAGATAATAGCGATAATAACAATAACAATAATAACGATAATAAAGATATTAACGATAATAATATCAGTAATAATAATAAAGAAAATAAATATATTTACGATAATAACGACAATTACGATAATAATAATAAAAATAGTAACGATAACAACGATGATATCGATAATAACGTTAATAATAATAATATTAACGGTAATAACGATAATTACAATAATAACGATATAGATAAAAATAATAACATAGATAATTCCGAAAATAATCATAGCTATATTAACGATAATAACGATAATAATAATAAGAGTAATAATAATAATAACGATAATAACAATAATAATGATAATAATAATAATAAAGAAAATAACGCATTTAACGATAATAGCGATAATAATAATAATAAATACAACGATAATAACAATATTGATAATAACAATAATAAAATCGATAATAAGGATAATAAAAATAAGAACGATAATAGTAATAACAATAACAACAATAATAACGATAATTACGATAATAATGTTTATAATAAGAAAGGTAATAATAATTATAGTATTCATAATAATTATAATATCGATAATAAAGAACGTAACAGTAATAATTGTAATATTAAGAACGATAATAACGATAATAACGATAATAACGATAATAACGATAATAATAATAACTATAATAACGATAATAACGATAATAACGATAACAATAATGAGGATAATATAGGTAAAAAAAACATTAATGACGATAACAATATTAATAATAATAATATTAGCATTAACAACGATTACAACGATGTTATCTATAATAATAGTAGCAGTAATAACGATAAAATCGATAATAATAGCAATAATAAATATAACAACGATGATAACGA
The DNA here is from genome assembly GCF_910589235.1 of Vespa crabro. Lineage (NCBI taxonomy): Eukaryota > Metazoa > Arthropoda > Insecta > Hymenoptera > Vespidae > Vespa > Vespa crabro. The sequence continues at coordinate 5,712,456 of NW_025813595.1, forward strand.
TAATAACGATAATAACTATAGTAAAAATAGTAACAATAACTATGATAACAAAAATAACGATAATAACGATAATAACGATAGTAATAGTAACGATTACAACGATTATATCGATAATAATAATTACAATATTAACAATTACATCGACAATAATATTAATAATAATGAAAATAAAATCGTTAATAACGATCATAACGTTTATAATAATAATAATAACGGTAACAATAATAATAATAATAACGATAATTACAATAATAACAATAATAGCCATAATGTCGATAATAACGATAATAACGATAATAATAACAACAATAATAACGATGATAAGGAAAATAATAGTTATAACGATAATAATAGTAATAATAATATCGATAATAACAATACTAACGATAATAAGCATTATGATAATAATAATAAGAACGATAAAATCGATAATAACGAAAGTAACGATAATGACGAAAATAATAATAATATTAACAACGATATTATATATAATAACGAAAACATCGAGAATAATAATAAAAATAATATCGATAATAGCGATAATAACGATGAGAAAATTAATAATAATTTCGACTATACCGATAATAACGATAATAACTATATTAATAGTAATAAAAATCTAGAAAATATCGATAATAAGAATAATAATAATAAAGTTAATAACGATAAAAACGACAGTTTCTATAATAATAATAATAAAAATTATAACGATAATAACGAAAATAACGATAGTGACGATAATAACGAAAATAAAAATAATAATAATAACGATAATAACGATAATTTCGATAATAATTATAACGAAAATAACGACAATAATGATAAATACGATAACATCAAAATAATAATAGCAATAATATCGATAATATCAATAATAACGATAATAATAATAATAATAATAACAAGGATAATAACGATAATTTCGATAATATCGATAATAACAATAATGATAATAATAATAATAACGATAATAAGTATAATAACGATAATAATATTAACAAGAACAATAAAAACAATAATAACGATAATAAAATAATAATGATAGCATTAAAAACAATAATATCGATAATAACGATAATTAAGCTAATAATTATAACAATAATATCGATAATAACAAATAGAAATATAAGAATATTAACAATAATTTCGATGGCAACGATATTAATGATAATTATAATAATAATATATCGATAATAAGGATTATAAGGATAAGAACGAACAAAACTATAAATAAGTAAATAACGGCAATTATAATAATAATAATTACGATAGTAACGATATTAGTAATAATAATAATAATAATGATAATAACGATAATAACGTTAATAACAAAAATAATAATAAGGTAATAACGATGTTAACGACAAAAACGATAATAATGATAATAGCAATAATAATAATAATAACAATTACAATAATAACTATAATAATGAGAACAATAATAACGATCATAACGTTAATAACAATAATAATAATACGAATAATAGCGATAACATAATAATAACAATAATCGTAATAATAACGATAATAGTGGTAATAACGATGACAACGATAATAATAATAAGAATATTAACGATAATAAGGAAAATAACGGTAATAACGATAATAATAATAATAATAATAACGATAATAACGATATTTACGAAAATAAAGATAATAATAATATCAATATTAACAATAATACCGATATTAATAATAATAAAAATAATAAAGACAGTAACAATAATAATAATAGTAATAATAATGTTAATAACGTTATAAACGATAATAACGATAATAATAATAACATTAAATACGATAATAACCACAATAGTAATAATAATAACGATAATAATGATAATAAAGATACTAATAATAATAATAATAATAATAATAACATTAATAGCGATAGTAACGGTTATAATGTTAATATCTTTTATGACGATATTAATAATAAGAATAATAATAATAATAGAGATATCAAAGTTATTAACGATACTAATAATAATAATTATAACAATAGTAACGATAATGACGACAAAAACGATAATAATAATAACGATAATAACAATAACATTAATATTAATAATACCTATAGTAACAATAATAACGATAATGACAATTATAATAATTATAATAATAACGATTATAACGATAGTTACGTTAATTACGATAATAATAATAAAATTAATAACGATAATTAAGATAATAACAAAAATAATAATAGCATTAATAACGATAATAATGAAAATAATAATAATAATAGTAATAACAATATTAAGGATATTAACGATAATAACGATAATACTAATAACGATGACAACGACAAAAATAATAATATTAATATAATTAATAACGATTATAAGGATAATAACGATAACAACGATAAAATCAATAATAATAATAATAATGATAATAACTATAATAACGAAAAAAACAGTAATAATTATAGGAATAGGAACAATTATAAAGATATATGAATAATAATAATTACATTAATAACGATAACAACGACAATATCGATAAAAATAATAATAATAATATAGAAAGTAAGGATAATGACGTGCCAACGATAATTATAATAACAATAATAAGGGTAAGAACAATAATAATACTGAAGTAAATAAAGATAATAACGATGACAACGATAATAATACTAACAATAATAAAGATAATTACGATAATAACGATTATAAGGATTATAACAATAACGATCAAACGATATTACTAATAATAATAAGAACGATAATGAAGATAAAACGATTAAAGTGATAATAAATATACTAACAAAAATAATAATTAAATAATAGTAATAATAGAGATATTAACGTCATACGATATTAACGTTAATAATAAAAACAGTAATAACGATAAATACGATAATAACGACAATTATAATAATAATCTAAACGTATATAGAGATAATTACTATATCAAAGATAATAATTATAACAATAATAACGATAAAAACGATATTAACGATAATAACAATAATAATAATGATAATAACGATGGTAATAATAATAAAAATAACAATAAAAACGATAATAACAATAATAATAAAAAGAATAATAACGATAATATTGATAATAACGACTATAATAATAACAATAATTACGATATTAACAAAATCAACGATAATAACAATAATGACGGTAATAATAATAATCATAATGAAGATATTAACGATAACATCAACAATAATAATTATAATTATAATAATAACAGTAACCATAATATCTATAATATCGATAATAACGATAATAACAATAACGATAGTAATGATAATATCGATAATACTAAGAACAATATAATTTATAATATCGGTAATAATAATAATAATAACGATAATATCGATAATAACGATAATAATGATAATAAAGATAATAAAGATAATAACGATAATATCGATTATAACGAAAATAATAATTACGATAATGACGGAAATAATAATAATAATAAAGATAATAACGATAATTACGATAATGACGATAATATTAATTAAGATAATAACGTTAATAACGTAAATAGCGATAATAATAATAGTAATAATAACAATAATAACGATAACAACGATTATAATGATAAGAACGATAATAATAGAAGTAATAATAACAATATTAAAAATAATAAGTAAAATAACAATAATAACGATAATGAAAGAATAATAATAGTAATGATAATAAAGATAATTACGATATTAACGATAATAATAATAGTAATAATAAAAAAATAACAATAATATCGTTAATAACGATAATATCGATATTAATTATAACGATAATAACGACAATAAAAATAATAATAATAATAATAATAATTATAATATCGATAATAACAATAATAACGATAATAATAATATTAATAATAACAATAATAACAATAAAAACGATAATAAGGATAATAATACTTACAATAATATTGATGATAACAATAATAACGATATTAACTATATTTAAAATTAATAACTATATTTACGTTAACAACGATAATGATATTAGGAATAATAGCGATAATAACGATAATTACGTTACTCATAATAATAACATTAATAACGACATAAACGGTGATAACGATGATAATAATAACGATAATAATTTTAATAATGACAATAATGATAATAATTTTAATAATGATAATAACGATAATAACGAAAATAACGATAATAAAAATAAAAATAAGAAAATTAATAGCGATAATAACGTTTATAAAATTAATTATAATAATAAAATTAATTTATAGATACTAACGATAATAATAAGAACGATAATAACGACAATAGTAATAATAACAATAACGATAATAATGATAATAACGACAATAATAATAATAATAATAAATATGATAGAGATATTAACGATAATAACGCTAATAATGATAATAACGATTATAATAATAATAATAGTATCAATATTAACGATAATAACTATAATAACAATAAGGATAATAAAGTCAATAACTCCATAAAATAATAATAATAATAATAATAATAATAATAATAAAAATGACAATTATAACGATAATAATAATAATAATGACAATAATAACGATAATAATAGTATTAATAACAACAGTTATAACGATAATGACGATAAAAATATTAATAATAATAACGATAGAAACGATATCAATGATAACAGCGATAATAATGATAATAACAATAATAATGACAATAATAACGGCAAGAACAATTATAATGAGAACATTAAAAATGATAATAACGGTAATAACAATAATAATAATAATAACATTATAATGATAATAACGGTAATAACTATAATAATAATAACAATAAAAACGATATCAAAACGATAATAGAAATATTTTTAATAATAATGAGAATAAGGATGTTCACGATGAAAGGATAATAATAATAACAATAATAATGATATTAACTATAATAACAATAATAAGGATAATAATAAATTCGATAATATCGATAATAACAATAATAATGATTACAGTAATAACGATAACAACGTTAATAAAGTTAATGATAATAAAGATAATAACGATAATATCGATAATAATAATAATAATAACAACAATAGTAACGATAATAAATATTATAACGATAATAATAAAAATAATAGTAATATGAATAACGATAATAACGATTTTAGTAGTAATAATAATAACTATATTAACGATAGTATCTATTATAATAATAATAAAAACAATAGGAAAAATGACCTAATAAATGATAATAACGATAACAATAAAAATATTAATAACAATATTAACGATAATAACAATAATTACTATAAGGATAATAAAGACAATAACTCCAATAATAATAATAATAATAACAATAATAACAATAATAATAATAATAACGGTAATAACGATAATAACGGTACTAATAGTAATAATATTAACAATAATAACGATAATGACGATAACAATAAAAATAATAATAACAGTAATAACGATAATAACAATAATAATAAAAAAAATAATAAAGATAATAACGATATTAATGATAGAAACGATAATAGTGATAATAGCTATAATAATAATAATAAGAGTAACAATAATAACGATAATAACAATATTTAGAAAAACAATAATAACGCTATTAACGATAATAAATATAATGTTAATATCAATAATAATTATAATAACGATAAAATCGATAATTGTAATCTTAATAATAACGAAAAAGAGGATAATGCGATACAACTATAATAATAATAATAACATTAATAATGGTAAATACAGTAGTAACTATAATAATAATAACAATAAAAACGATGTCAAAACGATAAAGAAATATTTGTAATAATAAAAAAAATAAGGATAATCATGATGATAACGATAATAATAATAACAATAATAAAGATAATAAGTATAATAACGATAATAACGATAATAATAATAATAATAATAACAATGATGACGATAATAACGACAATACTTCTAATGATAATAATAAAATAGTAATAACGTTAAAGACGATAATAACGATAATAGAAGTAGTAGTAATATCTATACAAACAATAACATCAATAATAAGGATAATAACGATATTAACAATAGTAACGATAAAAATATATAAGGTAATATCTATAATAATAATAAAAATAATAACGATAATATCGATAATAATAATAATAATAATAATAATAATAACAGTAAAAACGATAATAAATATAATAACAATAACAATAATACTAACATTAATAAAGATAATAACTATAATAATGATAAAAACGATAATAACGATTGTAAAGTTGATAACGATAATAACGATAATGACGATAATATCGATAATAGTAATAACAATATTACGAATAATAAGAATAATAAAAATAACAAAATAACGATAATAACGATATTAACGATAATAAAAATAATAATAATAATAATAATAACGATAATAACGATAATAACAAAAATAATTATAGTAATAACAACAATAATAACAATAATAAGGAAAATAACGATAATAACAGTAATAACGATAAAAAAGAATACGATAATAATAACAATATTAACGATAATATCGATAATAATAATAATAACTGTATTAACGATAACAACGATAATATCGATAAAAATAGCAGTAATATTAACGATAATAACGATATTAATAATAATAATCATAAATATAACAATAATATCGACTGTGATGACAATAAAGATAATAATAATAAAGATAATTTCTATAATAGTGATAATAATAATAACGATAATAACGATAAAATGATAGCAACAATAATAATAATAATAGTAACAATAATAACGATAACAACGACAAAAGAGATAAAAATAATAATTATAAATTAGAAAATAAGGATATTAATTATGACAACGATAAAACTAATAACAATATTAACGATAATAATGACAATAACAATTATACGGTTTATAATAAGAACGATAATAACGATAATGGCAATAATAACAATAACAATAATTACAATGATAACGATAATAGTGAAAGTAACTACAATAACGATGATAACAATAATAACGATAATAATAATAATATTAATACCGATAATAACGATAATAACAATAATGATAATAGTAATAATGAAGAAAATAACAATAATAATGATTATAATAATAAGAACGATAGTATTATTAATAATATGAAGAATAATAACGATAATAACGATAATTATTTTAATAGAAGTAATAAAATCAATATTAACAATATTTGCAATAATAAAGATAATAATGACAATTATAATAATAATAATAATATTAATAATAATAACGATAATAAGAATAATAATAAAAGTATTAATAACAATATTAAAAATAATAACGATAATAAAGATAATAACGATAATAATAATAATAATAATAACGACATTAATAACTATAATAAATACAATAACGATATGGTATTAACGATAAAGGAGACAGCAGTAGTAATAGTAATAACGATAATAACAAATATAGCGGCAATAAAATAATAATAATGAAGTTAATTACGATATTATCGAAAATAACGATAATAACGGTAATAATAATAACAATAATATCAATAATAACGATAATAGGGATTATAACTATAATAAGGACAGAAATAATAATAATAATAATAATAATAATAATAATAATAATAATAATAATAATAATAATATTAACGATTACAACGAATATAATGATAAAAATAGTAGTAATAATAACAACAATTACAATATTATCGATAAAAAAGATCGATAATAACGACAATTACGATAATAGCTGAAATAGTAATAATAATAATAATGATAATTACGATAATAACGATAATAATAATAATAGTAAAAATAATATTCCCCGCAATAATAACAATAATAAAAGTTATGATAAGAATAATATTAATTATAATAACGTTAATAATGATAATAATAATAATAATAATAAAAATAATAATAATAACAATAATAATAATCACCACAATAATAACAATAAAAAGGATTATGATAAGAATAATATTAATAATAATAACGATAATAAAGATAATAACGATATAATCGTTAATAATAATTATAATAATAACGATAATAACTATAACAATAATAATAATAATAATAATTATAACGATAATAACGATAATATCGATAATAATATTAATAAGAGCGATAGTAACGTTAATAGTAATAACTATAAATTAGATAATAATGATATTAATGAAAATAACTATAATAAAAATAATAAATATAAAAATAATAACTATAATAAAAATAACACTAGTAACAATAATAACGATTATTACGATAATAAGGATGGTAATATTGACTATAATAATGATAACAAAGATAATAACGGTAATAATAAATATTATAATAATATCGATAATAATGTTAATTACGAAAATAACGGTAATAACGATAATAACTATAATAACGAAAATAATAATAATAATAATAATGATACAAACAAAAATAACAATAATAGCGATTATAATAACAACAACAATAAAGATAATAACGATATTAACAATAATAACGATGAAAATAATAACAATAATAACGATAATAACGATAATAATAACACTAATAACAATAATATCGACAATAACGATAATTACGATAATTATAATAACAATTATTACGATAATAACGATAATAAATATAACATTAATAATAATAATAACGATAATGCCGATAATAATTCTAATAATAATAATAATTACAATAATAATAATAACTATAATAACGATAATAATCATAATAACGATAATAACGATAATAACCATAATAACGATAATAACGATAATAGCGATAATAATAATAATAATAATAATAATATTAACGGTAATATCGATAATAATAACGATAATGACGACAAAAGTAATAATAATATTAATGGTAATAAAGATAATAACGACAATAACGCATAATAATAATTACAATAATAAAAGTAGCAGTAATAAAAATAATAACGATGATAACGATATTGACGATAATAAAAATAATATTAACAACGATATTATGTATAATAACGATAACATCGAGAATAATAATAAAAATAATATCGAAAATAACGATAATAGCGATAAAAACGATAATAGCAATATTCATAGCAATAAAAATAAAGATAATATCGATAGTAAAGATAATATCGATAATAATTGTAACGAAAATAACGACTATAATAGTAATCATAATTGCTAATAAGGATAAATACGATAACATCAACAATAATAATAGCAATAATATCGATGATATCTATAATAACGATAATAATTGTAACAATAATATCGATTATAACGATAAGAAATATAATACTATTAACAATAATATCGATTATAACGATAAGAAATATAATACTATTAACAATAATATCGATGATAACGATATTAACGATAATTATAATAATTATATATAGATAAAAAGGATTATAACGATAAGAACGAACATAACTATAAAAAAGTAAATAACGGCATTATAATAATATTAATAACTATAATGACGTTAATAAAGATAATAACGATAATAATGATAATAACAATAAGACCGATAATAATGATACGATCATAACGATTACAGTAATGATAATAATACCGATACTTTCAATAATAACGATAATGACGTTAATAATAAAAATAGTAATACGGAAATAATAATTTTAACGACAAAAACGATAATAATGATAATAGAAATAATAATAAAAATAACCATTACAATAATAACGCTAATAACTATAATAATGGGAACAATAATAACGATCATAACGTTAATACGGATAATAGTTATAGCAATAATAGCGATAACATCGTTAATGACAATAATCGTATTAATAATGATAATAGTGGTAATAAGGATGACAACGAAAATAATAATAACAATAATAAAGATAATAAGAATATAAACGGTAATAGCGACAATAATAATAATAGTAATAACGATAATAACGATATTAACGAAAATGAGGATAAAAATAATAGTATTAATAACAATAAGAACAATATTAAAGATAATAAGAACAATAAAGATAGTAACAATAATAATAATAGTAATAACAATGTCAATAAAGTTATTAACGATAATAAGGATAATAATAATAACAGTAATAACGATAATAACGATAAAATCGATTATAATAATAACAATAACATCGATAGTAAAGATATTAATGATAACAATAATAACATTAAATTCGATAATAGCGACAAAAGTAAAAATAATAATACCCATAAAAACGATAATAACGATAATAACAATAATTATAATACCAATAATAACGATAATAAAAAATTTTACGATAATAATAATAACGGTAATAACGATAATAACGATAATAAAATTAATATCAATAGAGATAATAACAACATTAACGATAATATCGATAATTACGATAATAAAAATAATAATAATAATAGCAATAATAACGATAATAACGATAATAACGATAATAGCGATAATACTAATAACGATAATACCGATAATAACAATAATAATTATAAGAATAATATAAATAACGTTGACACTAACGTTAATAACGATAATACTAATAACAATAATAACGATAAAAACGATTACATTGATAAGAACGATAATTATATAAAAAATAATAATAATGATAACTATTCTAACGATAATTACGATAATAATAGAAGTAATAATAACAATATTAAAAATAGTAAGTATAATGTCGATAATAAAAACAATAATAGTAGAGATAATGACAGTAATAACACTAATAGTCATAAAAACGAAATTAACGTTAATAATACATACGACAATAACGATAATGTCGACAATATTAATAACAATATTTACGATAATTTCGATATTAATAATTGTTATAATAACAATAATAACAATCATAAAGATAATAGCGATTATAATAATAACGATAATAACAATATCAAGGGCAATAACGATAATAAATTTAATAATAATAATCATATTAAAGATAATAACGTTAATAACGATACTAACGATAATATCAATAATAATAATAACGATATTAAGGATAATAACGTTAATAATTGTAACAATATTCACGATAATTTCGACAATAATACTAACAACAAAAACAATAATAACGATAATAAAGATAATATTAATAGTATTAATAACGATTATGCCGATAATAACGTTAATAATAATAATAATAACAATAATAATAACTATAATAACGATAATAACCATAATAACTATAATAACGATAATAACAATAATAGTAATAATAACAACGAAAATAACGATAATAACGATAATAACGATAATGATAATAGTAATAATAACGATAATAATGACAATAACAATAATAATAATAATAGTAACATTAAAATCAATAATAACGATAATAACAATAATAATAAGGATAAAAACGATTATAGCGATAATAATAATAATAGTAATAATAATAAAAACGATAATAACTATAATAATAATAATAATAACAACAATAATAATAATAATACTATCGACAATAACGATAATAAGGATAATAATAAATAAGATAAAGTCAATAATGATAATAATATTAACAATATTAACGATAATAAAGATAATAACGTTAAAATTAATAATAACATTATTAACGATATTAACGATGATAACGATAAAATTTTAACGGTAATGACAATAATTATAATAATAGTAATAACGATAATAATCATAATAACGTTAACAATAATAACAATATTAATGGCAATAATAATAATAGAAATAAAAATGATAGCAATAATCCCAGTAGAAATAACATTAATAACCATTATAACGAAACTAACGATAATAACGATAACAATAATAACGAATATTACGATAATAACGAGAATAATATAAACGATATAAACGATAATAATAATTATAATAATACCGATAAAAGCGATAATAAAACAGATAACAATAAAAATCATAACGATAATAAAGATATTAACGATATAAACGATGATAAGTCCAAAAACTGCGAACATAACGATAATTATAATAATTATAATAAAGATAAAAATGATATTAACTATAGTAATGATAATAATTATTACAAAAATAACGATAATAACTATAATAATTATAATAATAACAACAATAATAACAATAATAAAGATAATAACGATAATAAGAAAAATAATAATAATAACAATAATAACGATAATAACGATAATAATGTTAAAAACGATAATAACGATAATAATAACGATAATAAAAATATAACGCCAATGACGATAATAATAATAATTATAATGATAATAACAATAATAATGATAATAATAATAATAATAATAATAACGATAATAACGATAAAAGTACAATTAATAATAATACTAATAACTATAATTACGTTAATAACGATTAAATCGATTATAATAATAACCATAATAAATATAATAAGGATAGTAATAATAATATAATAACAATAATAACAATAATAACGATAATAACGATAATAATGATATTAGTAATATTAATAATAAAGATAATTACGATAATAACCATGCTCACGATAATAATTATAACAATAATAACAATAATAACTATAATAACGATAATAACTAGATTTATAACAATAATAATATCTATAATAATGATAAGAACGATTAGAACGATAATATTAATAACAATAATAACAAATATAACGTAAATAACGAAAGAAAACAAAGTAAAATAAGATAATAAAGATAATAAATAGAATAACAGTAATAACGATAATAACGACGATAATAATAAAAATGAAAACGATAATAACGCTAATGACAAAAATAACAATAATAATAATACCGATAAAAACGATAATGACGTTAATAATAGTAGTAATAATAACAAAAATAACGATAATAGAAACGATAATAACGTTAAAATCGAAAATAGTAAAAACAATATGAACGATAAGCACAATAACAATATTAATAATATTAATAATAACAACGATAACATACATAATAACGATAATAGTAATAACAATATTTTCGACAATTGTTCTAATAATAATAAAGATAATAACAACAATAACAATAATAATAATTATAATAATAGAGATAATAACGATAATAACGATAATTAGGATAATAATGATAATTTCAATAATAATAATAATAATAATAATAATAACGATAATAACGTTTATAACGATAATAAAAATTATAGGAATAATAACAATAACGATAATAATCATAATAACGATAATTATAATCATAATAATAATAATAATTATAATAATAAAATAATAATAACAATAATAATCACCACAATAATAATAAAAATAGTAATAATAGTAATAATAACAATAGTAACGATAATAACACTAATAACGAGAAGAAAAGGAACGATAATAACGAAAATAAGAATAATATATTACAATAATAACGATAACAAAGACAATACCGATAAAAATAATAATAATAATAATAATAATAATAACGAAAATATGAATAATATTGACGTCAACTATAATAATAATAACAATAATAATAATGACGTAAATAATGATAATAACGATGACTACGATAATAATAATAACAATAATAAAAATAATAACGATTATACGGATTATAACAATAAATATATTAACGATAATATTAATAATAATAAGAACGATCTTGAAGATAAAACGGTAAAAATGATAATAACTATAATAAGGATAATAACAATAATAACTGTAATAGTAATATCAATAATAATGTTAATGATGATAATAAAGGTAATAACTATAATAACGATAATAACAATGAAAATAATAGTAATAATAGAGATGTTAACGTTATTAACGAAAATAACGATAATAATAATAACAAAAATAGTGATATATTCGATATTAACTACAATAATAATAATAATATTAACGTAAATATAGATAATTACTGTTTCAAAGCTAATAATAATAACAATAATAACCATAAAAACGATATAAACGATAATAACAATAATCATAATGATAGTAACAATAACAATAATAATAAGAATAACAATAATAACGATAATAACAACAATAATAAAGAGAATAATATCGATAATAATCATAATACCGATAATAATAATAATAACGATTTCAACGTTACTAACGATTATAATAATAACATTAATAACGATAATAACATTATCAACGAAAATAACAATAAAGACCTTAATAATAATAATCATAATAAAGATATTACCGATAATGACAACATTAATAATTATAACAATAGTAATAATAATAATAATCATAGTAACGATAATATCTATAATAACGATAATAATAATAACGATTGTAACAATAATATCGAAAATTCTAATAAGAATATTATTGGTAACTTCGATAATAATAATAATAATAATAACGATAATATCGATAATAACGATAATAATGATAATAACGATAATAAAGATAATAAAGACAATATCGATTATAACGATAATAATAATAACGATAATGAAGGTAATAATAATAATAACGATAATAATGGAAGAAATAATAACAATATTAAAATTAATAAGTATAATAACTATAATAACGATAATGAAAATAATAATAATAGTAATAATAATAAAAATAATAACAATAATAACGATAATAAGGATAACAATAAATACGATAAAGTCGATAATATCGATAATAATATTAACAATATTAACTATAATATCGATAATAATGTTATCAATATTAACGATAATATCGGTAATAATAATAACAATATTAAAGATAATATCTATAAACATAATAATAATAATAATAAAGATAATAACGATATTGATTTAAATAAGTATAATGATGATAATTACGATAATAATGATAATAATAATAATAATAATAAAGACAATAACGATATTAACGACAATAACGATAATAATGATAACAACAATAAATATAAAAATAATAATAACAATAACAATGATAATAACAATAATAATGAGAACTATAATAAAGATAATAACGGTAATAACGATAATTATCATAATAATAATAACAATATTAATGATAATAACAATAATAATTATAACAATGAAAACGATAATAATGATAATAATAATAATAATAATGACGATAATAGCTATAATATAAATAACGGTAATAATAATAATAATAATAATAACAATAATTACGATAATAACGATACTAAAAATAACAATAATAATTATAATAATAAAAATAACGATTATAACGATAATAAAAATTACATTAAAGACGATAATTATGATAATTACGATAATAATGAAAAGAATATAAACAATAACAATAATAACGAAAAATTTATAATAACGATAATAAAAATTATAATATCGATAACAACGATAATAATAATTATAGTAATAACAGTAACACTAATAATGATAGTAACGATAATAAACATAACATTAAGAACGAAAATAACTATAATAACGACAATAAAAATAACAATAAAAGAAAATAACTGTTATATTATTTATAATAACGATAATAACTTTAAAAAAAAAGTAACTATAATAACAATGATATTAATAACGTTAAAAACAATATTATAGTTAATAACGATAATAATAGTAAGAACAATAACAATAATAACAATAATAATAATAAAATTAATTACGCCAAATATGATAACAACGAAAATAATAAAATTAATAATAACTATAATTACGATAATAAAGATAATAATTGTAGTAATAATAATAATAATAACGATAATAAAGTTAATAACGAAAATAACGACTAAAATATTAACGATAATATCAATAATATCGATAATAATAATGACACTACTAACGATAATAACGATAAAAATAATATTAATAACAATAGTAACGAAATTAACGATACTAACGATAATAATAAAAACAATATTAACGAAAATAAAGATAATAAAGATAATAACTATAATAATAATAGTAGTAACAGAAATAATATCTATAATTACGATAATAACGATAATAACGTTCATAACAATAATAATAATAGTAATAATAACGATGATAACGACAATAACTATAATAATAATATTAATAATAATAATAATAACAATAATGATTATAATAATAATAACAATTCTAACGATAAAAACGATAATAATAATAGTAATATTATCCATAATAACGCTAATAACGATAATAAAAACAACATCAATATCGATAATAACGTTTATTACGATAATAAAAATACTAATAATAGCAATAATAATAATAATAACGATAAAAAATATAACATCAATAACGACAATAAAGATATTAACGAAAATAAAAATAATAATAATAACATTAATATCGATAATAACGCGAGGAACCATAATAACGACAATAATAGTAATAAAAATAAAAATGATAACTATGTTAACGATTATAACTATAATAATAATTACAATAATAACTATAATAACGAAAATAAAGATATTAATAATAACGATAATATGGATAATAGCAATAATAATAATAACGATAATAAAAATAATAGTAGTAACAATAAAATCGATAATAATAATTATAATAAATAGAATAATAACAGCAAAAATAATTATAATAACGGTAATAACAATAATAATAATAACAATAATGACAATAGTAACGATAATATCGATAATGATAATAATAATAATGACGATAATAACGACATTAATTCAAAATTATATTTAAAATTATAACAGTAGTAATAATAGCAATAATAACGATGGTAACGATAATGACGATAATGATTATAATATTAATAAGGATATTAAGTATGATAACGTTGACATCGATAAAAATAATAACATTAATATTGATAATAACGATAATAACGATAATAATAATAATAATAATGACGATAATAGTGATAATAACTATCATAATAATAATAACAGTCACAATATTAATAATAACAATAATAACGATAATATCAATAATAATGATAATAACGATAATAACGATAATAATGACAATAAAAATAATATTAAGTACGATAATAACGGTAATAAAGAGAATAACGGTAATAACGATAATAGCGATGATAATAATAACGATAACTAATATAACAATAATAAGAATAATAAAGATAATTACGATAAATATAATAATAATAATTACAATAATATCTATAACATCTATAATAACGATATTAGTAATAACAATAATAAAGACACTAACGTTACTAAAGATATTAAAGATAATAATAATAATAATATTAATAATAATAATAATAATAATAATAATTATTATTATTATAATAGTAATAATAATAAAGATAATAAAGAAAATTACTATAATAACGATAATGTCGTTAATAATAATACTATTACAACGATAATAATAATAACTATTAAAAATGTAATAACACTAATAAGGAAATTAACATTAATAAAAAAACATTAATAACAATAATATAGATAATATCGTTAATTACGATAATAATAATAAAAATAATAACGATAATAGGATAATAAAGATAATAATAATATCAGTAATATCGATAACAACAATAATAATGATAATTACAATAATTGTGTATCCATAATAATGATTATAACGATAAGAACGATAATTATAATAACAATAATAGCAAGAATAATGATAATTATAGTAGTAATAATAATAATAATACCGATAATAATGATAATATCGATAGTAATAGAAGTATTAATAATAATAATAACAATAATAACGATAATAGCGATAATAATAAATATAATAATAACGATAATAAAGATATCAATGATAATAATGATAATAACGATAATGATAATAACGATATTACCAATAATTTCGATAATAATAATAATAACAATAATGACGATTATAACGATAATATCGATAATAATATAGATAATAATAATAATATTAAAAATAATTACAAGAAAATGACGATTTACCTGTAATAGCGATATTAATAATAACGATAATATCGATAATAATAATAATAATAATAATAATAATAGCAATAATGACCTTAATAAAGATCATAACGATAACAATGATACGATAATAACGATAATAGTAATAATAATATCGATAGTAATAATAATTACAATAATGACGATTATAGCGATTATAATGAAAATAACGTTAATAATGCTAATAATAAGAGCGATAATAACGATAATAACAATAATAATGATAATAATAGATGTAATAATTACAATATTGACAATAATAAAGATAATAACAATAATAATAGTAGTAATAATAATAATAATAACATTATTAACAATAATAACGATAATAACTATATTATCCATAATAATAATAATAATATTATCGATTATAACGGTAATAACGATAATAACTTTAATAATAATTAAATTAATAACGATAATAACGTTTATAATGTAAATAATAATAGCAATAATAACGATAATAAGGATAGTAATAATAATAATAGTAATGAAAATAATATCGAAAATAACGGTAATAACGATTTCGAAGATAGTAATAATAATTATAACGATAATAGCGATATCAATGATAATAACGATGACAACGATAAAATAATAACCATAATACCGATAATAATGGAAATAACGACTATAATTATATTAATAATAATAATAAATATAATAATAACGATAAAAACGATAATAACGATAATAACGATATTAATAAAAATAATGATAAATATAACAATAATAACGATAGTAATGAAAACAAAATTTTAATAATAAAGATAATTTCTTTAATAGTGATAATAATAATAACGATAATGATGATAAAATTATAATAACAATAATAATAATAATATTGATATTAACAATAATAACAATAACAACGACAATAGTGATAAAATATTAATAATAAAATAGAAAAAAAGGTTAATAACGATGACAACGATAATTATAATAACAATATTAACGACAATAACTATAATAACGATTATACGAATTATAATAATAACGGTAATGACAATAATAACCATAATAATGATAGTAACTATAATAACGATTACAACAATAATAACGATAACAATAATAACGATAATACCTATAATAAAGATAATTGAAATAATAATAATAGTAATAATATAGATGATAACAATAATAACGATTGTAATGATTATAACGATAATAATATTAATAATTTTAACATAAATAACGTTAATAACGATAATTATTTTAATAGAAGTAATAATAACAATATCAACAATGTTTGCAATAAAAATGATAGTAAGGATAATAATGGTGGTAACAATTAAAGTAATGACAGTAATAACGATAATAACAATAATAAGGATAATAATAATATCGATAATAACGATAGTAGTCATACAATATCGATAGTAAAAATAATGACGATAATAACGAAAATACCGATAATATTGATAATGATAATAACAATAATAAAAATAATAGTAATAATATTAATATCAAAAAGAATAATAATTGCGATAATGACTATAATAACGATAATAATAATAACGATAATGACGATGATAATAATAACTATAATAAACTTAATAACGATAATAATAATAATAATAATAATAATAACGATAATTACGATATCAATGATAATAACGATAATAACAATAATAATGATAATTATAATATCGATAATAACGATAGTAACGACAATAATAATAATAATAGTAAAGTTAAAAGAGATAATAACTATGTCAACGAAAATAATAATAACAATAATATCAATAAAAACGATAATAACGTTAATAATAATAATTATAATAATAATAAAGATAATAATAATAATAATAATAACATTAATAACGATAATAACGATAATAGCGATAATAATTATAAAAATTATAATAATTATAACGAAAATATCAATAATAACGATAATTATGATATTAATAATAATAATAATATCGATAATAATTATTATAACCATAATAACTATGTTAACGATAAAAACGACAGTAGTATTAATTATAATAATGAAAATATTAATAACGTTCATGACGATAAAAGCGATAATAGTAGCAGTAGTAATATCAATAATAACAATAATATCGATAATAAAGATAATAACGATAACAATATTAACGATTATAACGACAACAGTAATGGTAATAATAACAATTATAACGATAATAACGATAATATCGATAACAACAATAATAACAATAATAATGATAATAACAATAATAATAATAATAATAATAATAGTAATAAAAATAAAGACAATAATATGTAATGTATGTATAATAACGATGATATTAGAGGTAATGTTACGAATAATAACAATAATAACGGTACTAACGATTATGAAGATAACAATATTATTGATAATAACGTTAATAGTAATAATAATAATAATAATAATAATAATAATAATAATAATAATAATAATAATAATAAAGATAATAACGATAATAACGATAATAACGAAAATATCTATAATAACGATAAATGCGATAGTAACGAATATAATAATAACGATAACAACGATATTAGTTGTAATATTAATAACAATAATAACAATATTTACGATACTAATTATAATAATAATGAAGATAATAACGATAGTAACAATAATAATAATAATAATAATAACAATATTAATGATAATATCAAAAATTATAAAAATAATAATAGCAAAAACAACGATAATAAAGATAATAACGATAATAATAATAACGATGTTAACGATAAGAATAATAATAAAATATTGATAGTAATAATAATAACGACAAATACGATAATAACAATAATAATAAAAACGATAATGACGACGGTAATAATAACGATCATAACGTTAATAACGATTATAATAATAATAATAGCAATAATAACGATATTAACGAAAATAGTAATAACAATAGTAAAGAAAACAACGATAATAACATTAATAATAAAATTAATAATAAGGAATGTAAGTATAATAACGATGACAATTATAATATTAATAACAATAATAACGATAATAACGATAATAATGATAATAACGATAATAATAATACTAATAATAACAATAACAACGACATTAATGGCAATAACGATAATAACGTTAATATTAATAATCAAATAAAAGAGAATAGCGATAATAACATATTAACGATAATAGTGATAATAATTATGATAATAAGAAAAATATTGTTAATAATTGTAAAAATATTCACGATAATATCGATAATAATAATAACAAAAAAAAACACTAATAACGATAATAACTATTATAAAATTTATAATAATAACGATAATAACAAGGATAACGATAATAATGAAAATAACGATATTAACGATAATAACAATGATAATAATAGTAATAATAAAGGTAATAACGAAAAAAAAGGTTCTAACGATAATAATAATGACAAGAATAACGGTAATAATGACTATGATGATAAGAAAGATTATAAAACTAATAATAATAAAAATAATAACGACAATAACGATACTAATGATAATAATAGAAGTAGTAATAACAATATTAAGAATTATAACTATAATAACGATTATAACGATAGTAGTAGTAATAATAACAACAATAATAACAATAATAACGATAATAACGTTAACAATGATAATAAAGATGTCAACAATAATATTAATAGAAAAAATTAAGATAATAACAATAATAACTATAATAAAGATAATAACGATAATAACGATAATAATAGTAGTAATATTAACAATATTAACAATAATATCGATAATAATAAGTAATAACAATAATAACGATAAAAACGATTTTAATAATAATAGTAATGATGATAATTTCGATAATAACAATATTAATAATAACAATAATAACTATAATAACGATAATAACGATTATTACAATAATAATAATAATAGCAATAATAAAGATAATAGAGGTAATAACGACAAAATAATAATAATAATAATAACGATAATAACGGTAATAACAATAATAATAATAGAAAAATAACAATAATATCAATAATAACGATAATAAAGATAATAACTATTATATCGATAATAATAAATACGATAATATCGTAATCTGCGATAAAAATAATAACAATATTAAATATAATATCGATAATAATAACAATAATATTGACGATAATGTCGATAATAATAATAACATTAATAACAGGAATAGCGGTAATAACGATAATATCGATAATAATAATACTAAAGATAATGAAAATAATAATAATAACAATAATATCAATAATAAAGATAATAACGTAATAACGATAATAATAGTAATATTAACAATAATAACAATATTAACGATAATTTCGATAATAATATTAATAACAATAATAATAAAGAGAATAATAAAGAAAATAGAGATTATAATAATAAAGATTAGAAAATTAATAATGACAATAATGATTATAGCAATAATAACGACAATAACGGTAATGAAAATAACAATAATAACTATATTAAATATAATAGTAATAATTATATTAACGATAACAACGATAACAACATTAATAATAATAAACGAAAAAATTAATAATAATAACGAAAGTAAGTATCATAACGCTGCCGTCGATAATAATAATAAAAATAATAACGATAATAACGATAATAACGATAATAACGATAATAATAATAATCATATTAAAGAAAATAATGATAATAACGATACTAACGATAATAGCAATAATAATAATAACAACAAAAACAATATTAACTATAATAACTTTAATAACAATTACAATAATGACGTTAAAAGCGAAAACAACATTAATGATGAAAATAGCGATAATAACTATAATAACAATGATAATAATAGTAATAATAAGGATAATAACGATGTAAAATATTCTAACAATAATAATAATAACAACAATAATGATAGTAACGATTATGATAATAAGATCGATAATAATATTAATAATAATAAAAATAGTAACGACAATAACGATAATAACGATAATAATAAAATTAATAATTACAATATTATGAATAATAACTATAGGAACGATAGTGAGAATAATACTATTAGTAAAAAAGGAATAATTATAATATCGATAAAAACGATTTTAACGATAACAATAATGACGATAATTACGATAATATCGATAATAATAATAACAATATTAAGGATAATATCGATAATAATAATAACAATAATATCTTTAATACCGAAAATAACGTTGAATCGTTAATAAAAATAACGATAATAATGGTAATATGGAAAAAAACAATAACGATATTAATGATAATATTGAAAATATTAAAGATAATAATGATAATAATTTAAAAACGATAATAATTATCATAGTAATAGTAGTAATAACGATAATAACGATATTAAAAAAAAAATAATAACGATAATATAGATAATAATAATAAAACTAATGACGTTAATAACTATAATAACGATAATAACGGTAAAAATAATAAAATTAATAACACTAATAACAATAATAAAGATAATAATATTATTAATAACAACGATAATAACGATTATAATGTAAATAATAATAATAACAATATCGATAATAACGATAATAACGGTAATAACGGTAATAATAATAGTAATAATATCAATAATAACAATAATAACGATAATAACGATAATAACAATAATAATAATAATTATAGCGACATTATTAACTATAATAAATATAATAACGATATGGTATTAACGATTAAGACGACAATAGTAGAAATAGTAATAACGATAATAAAGATAATAACTGGAATAAAAATAATAATAATAAAGATAATAACGATATTATCGAAAATAACGATAAAAGCAATAAGAATAATAATAATAACAATAACAACAATAATAACGATAATAAACATAATAACAGTAACGATAATACGACAATAACAATAACAAAAATAATAACGATAATAACGATAACAACAATAATAACGATAATAAGTATATTAACGATATCAATAATAACGAAAATAAAGTTCATTTCGAAATTATAAATACCAATATTAAAGATAATAACGATATTATCGAAAATATCGATAATAACGATAATAGTAATAACAATAATAACGATAATAACGATAATAGCGATTATAACGATAATAATGACAGTAATAATAATAATATTAACGATCACAACGAAAATAATAATAATAATAGTAATAATATTAACAATAATAACAGTAATAACGATAAAAGAGATAATAACGATAATTACGGTAATAACAATTATAATAATAACGATAAAAGCGATAATATTTGTAATAATAATAACGATAATATCGACAAAAATAATAATAATAACACTAACAATATTAATAATAGCAATAGTAAATATAATAACGATTATGTCGATAATAATAAAAATAAATTTAACGATAGCACCGATAATAAAGGTAATAACGATATTAATAGTAGTAAAAATATAGGTAATAACGATAATAAGAATTATAACATTAAAGTTAATAACGGTAAAACGACATTAACGATAATAACAATTACAATTATAAAGATAATATTGAAAATAACGATAATGTCGATAATAAGGACAATAATAATAATAATAATAATAACAATAATATCGATAATAACGATAATAACGATCATAACGAAAATAATAATAATAATAATAATATCGTTAATTAGGTTGATTAAGAAAATAACGGAAATAACCACAATATCGGCAAAATAGATAATTAACGATATAATAGATAATAACGAAAGTAACGAAAATAACAATAATAACGACATTAAATATAATAATAATTACATTAATAACGATACCAACGATAAAAGTAATAATAATAATAACGAAAATAAGGATAATAATGATGTCAACGATAATAATAATAACAATAATAAGGATAATAACAATATTAATAATGAAGTAAATAAGGATAATATCGAAGACAACGATAATAATAATAACAATAATAAAGATAATAACGATAATAACTATTATACTGATTATAACATTAAGGATATAGACGATAATAGTAATAATAATAAGAAAAATAATAAAGATAAAACGATAAAAATGATAATAACTTAAATAACGAAAATAACAATAATAAATGTAATAATAATAACAGTATTAACGTTAATGATGACAATAAATAAAATGAATTTAATAACTATAATAGCAATGAAAATAATGGTAATAATACATATATTAAAGTTAGTAACGATAATAAAGATAATAATAATAACAATAATAACAATAAATACGACAATAACGACAATAATAATAATAATATTAACGTAAATAGAGATAATTATTATTTCAAAGATAATAATAATAACAATAATAACGATAACAACGATAAAAACGATTATAGTAATCAAAATAATAACGTAAATAAGGATTATAACTATAACAACTATAATAATAATAATAATAATAATAATAATAAAGACTGTAACGATAAAAACGATATCAACGATAAAAGCGGTAATAATGATAATTACAATAATAATAACAATAATAACGATAATAACAATTATAATGCGAATATTAATAATGATAATAACGGTAATAACTTTAATAATAATAATAACATAATAAATTATTATAACTGTAATAATCATAATAATAATAACAATAAAAACGATAACAAAACGATAATAAAAATATTTATAATAATAACGAAAAGAAGGATAATCACGATGAAAGCGATAATAATAATAACAATAACAATGATAATAACGATAATAACGATAATAATATTAACAATATTAACGACAATATTCATAACAATAATAAAGATAATAACGATAATAGCTATAATAATAATATCGATAGTAAGAATAATCACGATAATGATGATAATAATAGTAATAGTAATAACAATTATAACGATTATAACCATAATAACGAAATTAGTAATAAAATTAAAAACGATACTTACATTAATAACGAAAATAAAATTTGCAATAATAAAGATAATACGATGATAAAAATAATAATAATAACGTTAATAACGATAAAGGTAATAATTATAATTACGATAATAACGTTAATAACGACAATAGTAATATGAATAATAATGATAATAACAATTATAACGATAATAAGAATAATAATAATATTAACGATAATATCGATAATGATAATAATAACATTAACAATAAAAACAATAATAACGAAAATAATGATAATAATAATGGCGATAATAACGATAACAACGATAATAATGATAATAAAGATAAAAAAACGACTATAAAAATAATATTAATTATAACGATAATAGCCATAATAACGTTAATATATACAATAATAATAACGATATTAACATTAATATCGATAATAATAATAACAATATTAACGATAATATCAGTATAATTATAATAAAGCAATAACAATAATAACAATAATAACGATAATAACGATTATAATAATAGCCATAATAACGATAACAACGATAATAACGGTAATATCGATGATAGAAATAATAATGAAAAACAAAATAACGATAATAACGATAATAATAATTAGGACAATATATATAACATTGATATTAAAGTCCATAACGACAATAATCATAACAATAATAACGGTAATAACGATAATAACGATAATAATCATATTATCGATAATAAGTACAATATTAACGATAATAACGACAATGGTAATAAAAATAATGACAATAATAACGATAATAACGATAATAACGATAATAATGATATTAATAATAACAATAATAATAAAAACAATAATTAGTATAATAACGATAATTATAGTGGTAATGTTAACAATAATAAAAAAATAATAACGATAATAACGATTATGACGATAACAATACTAATGATAATATCGACAATAGTAATAATAATAATAATGATAAAATCGATATTAACGATAATAATAATAACAATAATGAAAGTAACGATTCAACGCTAAAAACGATAACGTTACTAACGATAATGACGTTAATATCGATAATAATAATAATAATAATATTAACAATAATAACGATAATCACGATAATAACGACTATTATAATAACGATAATAACGGTAATAATGATAATAATAATAACGAAAACAATGATAATAACAAAATTAGCGATAATAATAATAACGACAATAACGATATTATCGATAATAATAATACTAATATTAATAACATTAATACAGATTATAACGATAATAACGATAATAATATTAATGATAATGACGAGAATAATAATAACAATAATAACGATAATAACGATAATAACGATAATAATGATAATAAAGATAATAATTATATTAAAATTGCAATATTAACAATAATAACGATAATAAAAATAACGATATAAACGATAATAACGATAATAATTATAATAAAAAAAATAATAACGATAACAACGATATTAAAGGTAATAACGATAATAATAACAGTAATAATAACAATAATACAATAATACCTATAATAACGACAATAACGATAATAATATTAACGATAATAACGATTATATCTATAATAATAATAACAATATTAACGATAATGTCGATATTAATAATAATAATAAGGAAAATAATAAAGATAATGACGATCGTAAAGATAATAACGATAATAATAATAATAATAGCAATATAAATAATAACGATAATAACCATAATAGAAGTAATGTTAATAACGATGAAAACGATATTTCCGATAATAATAATAATAATAACGGTAACAGCGATATTAACGTTAATAACGATAATAATAATAATGATAATAACGATAATAACAATTTCAACGAAAATAATAATAAGTATAATAATGATAATATCGGTACTTTTAATAATATTAAGAACGATAATAACGTTAAATAATAGTAAAAATAACTACAATAGCGATAATAAAGATAGTAACGATAATCATATTATCGGTAATAATGGCAATAACGTTAATAATAATAATAATTATAATATTAATAATAGCGATAACTAGTACATTAACGATATTAATGTAGATAATGTTATCAATGTTAACGATAATAACGATTATGACGATAACAATATTAATGATAATTTCAACATTAGTAATAATATAGATAATGATATTATCGATAATAATAATAATAATAATAATAACAATTATGCCGATAATAACGATAACAGGGATAATAATTATAACGATAATAACGATAATAATAATAATAATAATAATATCTATTGTAACAATAATAACGATAATGATGATAATAATAGTAACTATATTAACGAATCTGACGATAATAAAGAAAATACCGTTAATAATAATAAAATTAATAACGATAATTATGTAAATAACGACAATAATAATAGTAATAATGGCGATAATAACGATAATAATGATAGCTATAATAACCGTTATAACGACATTAACGACTATAACGTTAATAATAATAAAGATTATAACGATAATATCGATAATATTATTAACAATATTAATAAAAATATCAATAAGTATAATAATAATAAAAAACTAATAGAAATAATAACGATAATAACGATAATAACGATAATAATGATGATAACCATAATAAAGATAATAACAATAATAATAATAGTAAAAATGAAGCTAATAACGATAATAACGAAAATAATATTAAAATCAATAACGCTTATAACGATAATAATGATAATAATATTAATAATAATAACGAAAATAACGAATTAAACGGTAATAATAATAACAATAATATCGATATTAACGATAATAACTATAATAACGATAATGATAATAATGATAATAGTAATAATAATAACGTTAAATATGTTAATGACGATGACAACTATAAAAATAATAACAATAATGACGATAGTAACGATAAAAACGTTAAAATAATAGTTATAATAATAACGATAATAACGATATCAATGTTAATAAAGATACTAACGATAATATTGATAATCATAATAACGATATTCAAGATAATAATCACAACGATATTAACAATAATATCGATTGTAATAATACCAATATTAGCGATAATTTCGATAATAATAATAAAAATAACAATAATGACGATAATAATGATAATAAAAATTATAAAAATAAAATTAAAACGATGATAGTAATAATAATTATGACGATAGTAACGATAATAACGATAATAATAATATTAATAATAACGATAATAAGGATATCAATGATAACAACGATAATAACTATAAGAATGATCATCAAATTAACGATAATAATAATAATAATAATAACGATAATAACAATAATAGCGGTTATAATATTAATACTAATAACGAAAATGACTATAGTAATGATTATAACTATAATAACGTTAATAACGATAATAAAAATAAAAATAAAAACATCAGAAACGATAATAACAATAATAGTAATAATAATAACAAAGCTAAAAACGATAATAACGATAATAACGACAATAATACTAATAATGATAATAAAAATAATAATTACGTTATTAACGATTATAACGATTATAGAAGTAGTAATAATAACAATATTAACAATAATAACGATTATAACGATCTTAATAATATCGATAAAAACGATAAAATCGAAAATAATAATAAAAACTTTAACAAAAAATCGATAATAATAATAATAATTTTAAAGTTAATAACCATAATAAAAATAATAATAATAGCAATAATAACCGTAACAAGGAAAATAACAATGATAATACTAACGATAATAACGATTATAACGATAATAAGAATATTAATAATAATTACAAAAATAGGGATAATGTCGATAGCTACGATAATGATTACAACAATAATTACGATAATAACGATAATAACGATAATGATTATAATAATAATAACTATAATAACGATAATTATAATAACGATACTGACGTAAATAACGATATTAACGATAATAATACAAACGATAATAACGACAATATTAATGATAAGAAAGATAATAACGATAAGAATGATAATAACGATATTAATAATAATAATAATAATAATAATAATAATAATAATAATAATAATAATAATAAAAATAATAACTATAGATAGTATGATAAGGATAATAATATTAGTAATGAAAAAAAAAATAACAATAATGACGATAATAACGATAACAAGGATATCTATGATAAAGATAATAACGATAATAATAATAACAATAATAACGGTAACAAAGTTATTAACGGTAATAATAATAATAATAAAGATAATAAAGATAATAACGATAATAACGCTAATAATTACAACAATAATAATGATATTAACGACAATTACTACAATAATAATAATAATAATAAAAATAATAATAACGATAAAAAAGATAAAAACGGTAATAGTAATAACGATTATAACGACATTAGTAATAATAACAATAACGATAATATCGATATTAACGTTAATAATAGTAAAATAATAAAGTTCATAACGATATTAACGATAATAACGATATTAATAATACTAATAATAACAATAAAAACGATAATAACGTTAATAACGATAGTAATAATAATAATAATAATAGTAGCTATAATATCGATATCAACGATAATAACGATAAGAATAAAAACAGTAATAAGGACAAGAATGACAATAATGACAATAACGGTAAAAATTAAAATAATAATAACAATATTAACGTATTAACGTTAATAAAAGTAACCATAAAAACGATAATAACGATAATAACGATATTAATAATAATAACAATAATAATAATAATAATAATAAAGATAGTTAGTATAATAAGGATAATAATATTAGTAATCATAAAAATAATAACAATAATAACGATAATAACGATAACAAAGATAACTATATTAAAGATAATAACGAAGATAATAATAAGAATAATAACGGTATCAATGTTTAAGGGGAATAATAATAATAATAATAAAGATAACACAGATAATAATGATAATGACGCTAATAATTATAACAATAATAACGATAATAACTGTAATTACTATAATAATATTAATAATAATTTTAATAATAACGATAAAAAGGATAAAAACAGTAACAATAATAACGTTTAAGACGACATTAGTAATAATAAGAAAAACGATAATATCGATATTAACGTTAATAATAATAATAATAATAAAGTTTATAAGGATATTAATAATACTAATAATATAAATAAAAACGATAATAGCGTTAATAACGATAGTAATAATAATAATAATAACGATAATATCGATATCAACGATAATAACGATAAGAATAATAACAGTAATAAGGATAAGAAAGATAATAATGACAATAACGGTAAAAACTAAAATATTTATAACAAAATTAACGTATTAACGTTCATAAAGGACACAATAATAACGATAATAACGATAATAACGAATATAATAGTAACAATAATAACGATAGCAACGATAATAATAATAATAATAATAAAAATCATAACGATAATTACGATCATAATGACAATAAAGTCAATAACAATAATAATAATAATAACGTCAATAACGACAATGACGTTAATAACGATAGTAATAATAATAATAATAATAATAATAATATTTATTATAATAATAATAATAATAATAATAATATCGATGATAAAGATAAAAACGACGATAACATTAATGTAATAACGGCAATAGTAATAATAATGATAACGATAATAACCATAATAACGATAGTAATATTGATAATAATAATGATAATTTCGATATTAATGACAATAACGATAATAATATTAATAATAATAATAACGATAATAACGATAATAACGATAATACCGATAATAATAATAACGATAATATCGTTAATAGTAATAATAATAATAATAGCAACAGTATCGAAAATAACGATAATAGTAATAATGATAAGGATAATGATAATAATATTCATAAGAAAGATAATAACGATAATAACGATAATAACGATAATTACGATAATAACGATAATAATGTTAACGATAATAACGATAATAGCAATAATTATACTAACGATATTGACGATAATAATAATTATAATAATTACGATATTAACGATAATAGCGAAAATTGATAATAATAATAATAATAATTAAAATAATAAAAACGTTAATAACGATATTTAGGGTAATAAAAATAACGATAATAACGATAATATCGGTAATAATAATAACGATTATAACGTTAATAGTTATAATAGTAATAGTGACTGTATGGAAATAACGATAATTATAATAACGATAATAACGATAATTACGATAATAATGAAAATAACGATAATAATAATAATAATTATAACAATCTTAACGATAATAACGATAATAATAATAATAATAAAGCAACCATAGCAATAATAAAAGTAAAAAAGATAAAAACGATAATATTTATAACAATAATAACGTTAACGATAATAATTATTATAACGGTAATAATAATAGTAGTAGTAATAATAATAATTACGTTAATAACGATAATAGCAACATTAATATCGATAATGAAAAGAGTATTAATAATATTTATAACAATAATAATGATAATAATGATAATCATAATAACGATAATAACAAGACTAATGATAATAACGGTAATGACGATAATATTAAGAGTCATAATACAATAATAACGATAATAATAGTAATAATAATATTGATAATTATAATATATCGTTAAAAATGATATAAATAATAACAATATTAACATTAATAACGATAAAAACGATAAGAAATATAATTATAATAAAATTAATAACGATAATTACGATAATTTCGATAATAATGATAATAATAATAATAATAATAATGATAATTATGATAATAACGATAATAATAATAATAATAATAATAATAATTTTACCATTATAAACGATAATAGCGATATTAATGATAATAACAATAATATTATTAATATTAATAAAAATAATAACGATAATATAGTTAATAATTATTATTATAATTACGATAAAACCGAAAATAGCAATAATATCAATAGTAATAATAACGATAATAAGGATATCTTACGGTAATAACGATAATAATATTAATAACGATAATGTTATTGAAGATAATAACAATAATAACCATAATAAAAATAATATTAAAATTCAAAAAATCAATAATAACGATTATAACGATAATAATAGTATTAATTACGATAAGAACGATAATAACAATAAAAACGATAACAAGAATAATGATAATAACGATAATAACGGTAATAGCGGTTACATTAATTACGATAATAACGATAATAACGATAATAACGATAATAATAATATCAATAATAACGCTAATAAGGACGACATCGATAATAATAATATCAATAATATCAATTGTAACAAATAATACTAATAACTGAAACAATAATAAAGCTAATAACGATAACAACGATAATTACGTTAATAATACTTTCAATATTAACCATAATAACGAAACTAATAATGACGAAAATAATATTAATAATGATAATGATAATAAAGATAATAACAATAATAACAACAACAATAATATCGATAATAACGATAATTATTATAATGATTATAATAAAACTAATAGTAATAATAACCATGATGACATTATTAACGATAATCATAATAGGGATAATAACAACATTAACAATAATAACGATAATAACGAAAAAAATAATATATAATAATAACAACAATAACGATAAAAACGGTAATAACGTTACTAATAATAATAATAATATTGATAATAACGATAATAACGATAATAACAATAATAAAAATTATAATATTAATATTCTTAACGGTAATAACGATAATAACGATATAAATAATAACGATATAAATAATAATAATAATAATAATAATAATAATAATAATAATAATAATAATAATAATAATAACAATATAAACGGTAATAACAATAATGACGATAATAACGATACATAAGATTATAACGATGATAGTAATAATAATGATGAAGATACTAACGATATAACATTAATAATGAAAATAATAATTATAATAGCGACTATAACAATAACACCATTATAACGATAAAATTTATAATGTCGAAAATAATAATAATATTAACAGTAATATCGAATGGAGCGATAATAATAATAATCATAATAACGATAATAACGATAATATCGGTAATAATATTAATAATAATATTGATATTAACAGTAATAATAGGTAATAAATATAATAATAATAACAATACTAACTATATTAGCGATAAAAACGACAATGACGTTCATAATTTTAATACTAACAATAATAACGATGATAGAGATAAAATTAATTACAATAATACCGATAATAAAAATAATAGGAATAATAATATTAACATAAATAATGATAATAAAGTTAATAACGATAATATTAATAATAATAATAACAATAATAAGGATAATAACGATTATATAGATGATAATAAAAATAATAATAACAATAATAAAAGTAATAACAGTAAAAACGGTAATAACGATAATCATGATGATAATAATAAAGTTAATAACGATAATTATTATAATGACGTTAATAATAATAATAATAATAATAACAATTATTACGGTAATAAAGTTAATAATTAATACAATAATATCGATGATAACGGTAATAACGACATTAATAACAATTATAATAATACACGTAATAAATATAATAACGATGAAAACAATAATAGTAATTATAATAATAACAACAATAACGATAATAACTTTAATAATCATAAAATTAATAATAATAATTACGATCATAAAAATAAAAATAATTTCAAATAATACGGATGAAAAAATTAATATTAATAATAATAATAATAATAACAATAACAATGATAATAAAAATAATAAGAACGATAATAACGATACTGATGATAATCATGATGATAATAATAACTACAATAATAATAATAACGATAACATTGATAATTATAACATCAATAATAACGACAATAACGATTATAACGATAATAGTAATAATAATAATAACGATAATATCGAAGTTAACGATGACAACGATAATAACGATAATACTAATAATAATATCGATAATAAGGATAATAGTAATAATAACGATAAGGACGCTAATAATAATAATATTACCGATAGAAACGATAAGAAAGACATTAATAATAACAATAATATTGATAATAACAATAATATCGTACATAACGTTAATAATAATAAAAATAATAACGATAATATCTATAACATCGGTATTAATAATAGCAATTTTAACGATAATGACAATAATAACATCGATAATAATAACGATAATAGCGTTTAAAATAATAATAACAATGAAATCGAGGACGATAATAACGATAATAACGATAATAATAATAACAATATTAACAATAATAACAATAATAATGATAGTAACAATTATAACGTTAATATTAATACGATAAACAGGAAAAAAGGTAATGACGATTATAATAATAACAATAATGACGTTAATGAAGATAATGATAGTAATAATGGTAACATAAATAACGATAATAACGATAATAACGATTATAATAATAATAATATTAACAATAATAACGATAATATCAATAATAATAATAAAGATAGGAAACTATAATAACGATAATAATAATATAAATATAATAAGGATATTAACGATAATAACGGTAATAACTGCAATAATAATATCAATAATAACGTTTCTAATGATATTAATAATAATACAGTAATAACGATAATGACGATAGTTATGATAATAACGATAATAATGACGATAATATCGATAGTAACGATAATAACGATAATAATAATAATAATAATAACGATATTAACGACAATAACGATAATAATAATAATAATAATACCGATAATAATATAAACTATAAAAAAGATAATAACAAAAATGACGATAATAATTATAGTAATGATAATAATAATAAAAATAATAACAATAGTATCGATAATAGCCATAATAAAGATAAAAATAATAATAATAACGATTATTACGATAATGACTCTTACATTTATAACTATAGTAAAGACAATAACAATTATTATAATGATCTTAATAAATATAATAACAATATTAACAGTAGAATATACTTATAATAATAATATCAATAGTAAACATAATATCGATAATAATAACAATAATAATAACAATAACGATAATAGCAATAATAACGATTTTAATGATAATAATGGTAACAAAGGTAATAATAAAAATAGTAATAATAATATCAATAATAACGATAATAACGATAATAACGATAATAAAGATAATAATAAAATAATAATAATAATAACGATAATATCGATAATAAAATTTATAATAAAAACAGCAATAACAAATATAACGTTAATAACGTTAATAATATTATTAATAATAACAACAATTACTAAAATAATGATAATAAAGGTAATAATAATAATAATAATAAATGTAATAATGATTATAACGATAATTATAATAATAATAATATCTATAGTAACAATAACAATAATAAGAATGTAAATAATAATAATAATAATAACGATAATAACGACAATAACGATAATAATAATAAAATTAATAACGATAATTACGATAATAAAGATAATAATTATAGCAATAGTAACGATAATAACGATAATAATAGTAATAATAATAATTACAATACTAACGATATCAACGATTATATTAAAATCGATAATGACGATAATAATAATAATTATAATAGCGATATTAACGATAATAACGATAAGAATAGTAACGAAAATAACAATAATAATTTTGTTAATAAAAACGATAATAACGATAGTAACGATTATAATAATAATAATAACGATAATATCTATAATAACGGTATTAATGATATTTATAATATTAATAATAAAGATAATAAAGTTATTAATAGTAGTAATAAAAACACTAATAACAACAATAACGATCATAGCGATAATAATGATAATGAAGATAATTTTTTTTTATTTTTTATTTTTTTTGACGGTCTGTGAATGCCAATTTTTACGCACTTACTTATGGTCCCTGACCGCTAGAGGAACCCTTTACCATTTGGGTCCCCCGTTATAGTCCCTGGAGTGTCGGGCTCATCATTGGAATAGACACTACCGACTAAACGCATTTCCATCCTAGTGGCATAGTGAAACCATCCCTGCACCGCTTTGTAGCATTACTTCGGGATGACACCACTGCCTCATGTCCCTAAACTGGTCTCTCCCATTCGGTTCTAAGTGGCAGGAACCTGGAGCAACGATCGTGGCATGTCTATGGGCCATCCATGAACATCTTCTTCTTGCGTAAGATTTCCCTCACGTAACAGGCCACCCTGTTCCACTTCTTCTGCCCTCGCAGCATTACCTCGACATTGTTGTCCAGCGAGATGTCCCCAAGCTCCTGCTCTAAGGCAAGTCATTCGGCGCTCCACCGGGTACATATGAAGAACGTCTGGTGTGCATCTTCTTTGATCGAATCCCCATAGGGGCAGTTGCCGTCTGCTACTTTCCCCATTTTTGCGAGGAAGGAGAGGAACAAGCCATGCCATGTTAAGAATTGTGTGAGGTAGAAATTTACCTCACCCGCCTTTCGGTTTATCCAGTTGTCAAGTCGACCGTTGAGTCGGGCAGTCCATCTGCCCCTAGGTTCCTGCTCCCATCTGCTTTGCCAGGCCTCGATGCTGTTAGACCCGGATTTCTATGATTCCTCCTCCTTCCCCAGAACGGGCTTCTGCTGATGGACGAATTGTCTCTCCTTGGCTAGTAGGTCGATCGGGATTACCCCGATAACAACTAGAACTGCGGGCTTCGAGACCGTGCTGTAGGAGCACGCGATTCGGAGAGTGCTCCTCTCGTGTACCGCTACTATGCGCTTGCGATATTTCTCTTATCGCAACGCTTCGGCCCATTCTTCCGCGACGAATAGCATCACTCCATCGGCGGCACGCATCAGTAGACGACTAATGCACGGCCGGGGACTGTGGACATTGGCCAAGAGTGTGCCCAGAGTGGATACTATATTTGCCGCTTTGTCGGCTGCCATTATTATATGATCTCCGTAATTGAATTTGCAATCGAGCATTACTTCTAGGTATCTGACGGACGGCTTATTCTGGACCGTCGCGTTTCCTACGGTGAAGCTGCGCAAGGTGTTGATGCGCTTCTTCGTTAGTATCACGATCTCTGTTTTGTAGGCTGCTAAGGATAGCCCATGCTCTTCCATCAATATGATGACTCTGCGCATGACCTGGTTGAGCAGCAGCTGAGCCCCCTCCGCGTCTTTTGCTGTTATGACAACTGCAATGTCATCTGCGTACCCAACCATGAAAGCACCTTCAGGGACTGCCATACGTAGGATACCGTCGTAGAAAATATTCCAGATATCCGGTCCTTGTATGGATTTCTGAGCTACCTGCGATGTCAATTCCAAGCATCTTGGACCATCGTCAGTATTGTATTCTAAGAAGCGCTCGTTTAGATAATCCCCGAGTATTCGGAGTAGGTACCCCGGGACTCTGAAATTACGTTCGAGCGCTTCCATTGCCAAGTACCACCAGACGGAGTTGAAGGCGTTTCTCACGTCTAAGGTGGCCATCAGACAGAAAGGGCGGGAATGATGAATCCCGCGCTCAGTCATTTTAGCGGCCGTGACAACCTCCTGAACTGCGTGGATGGTGGAGAGGCCGGATCGAAATCCATACTGGCGGGCAGCGAGATCCCCTGCTGCCCTCAAGGCTGCGTGCAGCCGTGGCCTGAGCATCTTCTCCAGGAGCTTGCCAGCCTTATCGAGAATACATATAGGCTTGTATGACGAAGCAGACTCTGCTGGGCCCATGCCCTTGATGATGAGCACAAGCTTCGCTTTCTTCCACGGGGCCGATACGATGCCCTCCCTGAGGCACATGTTGTACACGTTTAGCAAAAGCTCAGGGAGGCTCTGCGAGACGGGTTTAATTACTTCCGCTGGAAGTCCGTCAGGGATTGGAGCTTTCTTGTTCCGCATAAAAGATGCGGCCATGAGTAGCTTTTCTTCCGTAAATTGTGGCGCTTCTGTTATCGCCAGGCGCAGCCATGCTAATCTTTCTCTTCGGCTGTGAGGTGAATACAGTATGCACGATGTATTCAAACGTCCTCGGATCCTGAGGGATTCCTTGCGTTTGAGTCCCCAGCTTTCGAGTGACGATCTGATACGCTAATATCCATGGATTCTTATCGAATTCCAGGCACAGCTACTTCCAGTACCGTCGTTGACTGGCCATGATTGCCCACTTCAAAGCTTTTTTGGCCGCTTGATACTCTGCAGCAAAGGGAGCAGCGTCGAGTTCGCGTCTCTTCGCTCGTTGTGCCAAACGGTGAAGCCTTAAGCACTTCTTACGAAGATCTGCGATATCGTTCGTCCACTGGTATGCAGGATGCCTCTGCTGTTTCGTGGTCTACTTTGGCACCACTATCGCGCAAGCCTTTTGTATGAGCTGCATAATTGCTGCAGTAATCATCCTGGTTTGTGCTGGATGCGATAGACTCACGGAAGGAATTTGAAAGGATCTCCAATCTTTTTCTATGACGGAAAACAGCCTATCTCAATCCATTCTTGCAATGTTCCATCGGAGAGGTCTTTCTGCACTTGTCACGGATGGCCTTGTATCATGGACATCGAATAGAATGTACTGATTGTCGCTACTGGTATAATCCTCAATTACCAGCCAGCTTGTGACTCTTGCCACAAGTTGTTCGTTGGATAGAGAGTTGGTTCGTCTCTCTGTAGCCAAGCTTACAGAAGATTGGTGTCGGACCTGTGTTGACTATTGATAGCTCTAGTCTCGACTGCCACTTCTTGTTTCGTCTTCCGCTGGAGTCCGGCCTGGCCTCCCCAATTCGAGAGCTTTGGCATTGAGTTCTCCAACCACAATGAAATCCCATTCCATTTTCCGCAGTGCGTCTTCCAGATGGTCCAATTTGGTCTGGAAGTTGTCTATCTGGTCGTTCGGGGTGAAATTTACACTGACATAAGTCGTAGAGTTGTGTCTCATACAAACGTATCCGCATCCGGATCCTTGATCCGACACATGTATTTGTCGGGTATCTGGGATCCAGGTGGCCGCGGTGCCCAATTTGTTTGCTTACCATCCTAATACTGCTCTGTCCTGGTTCTGTTCTCTGATTAAAACGATATCAGCTTGTTTCTCAGAGCAGAGCTGAGTTAGAAGGTGGTGCACCGTTCTGCTCCTATGAGGATTACCCTGAAGTACTCTCAACCTGTTTTCCTCTTGTTGGCTGTTGCATGGGCCTCCTGGAAAGCTTTGCAGTCCCTTGATCCCGCCAGGTGCTTCATAAGCTCATCAACGCTATTGGAGCACACAAAGCAAGTAGGCTCGCTGATCTTGCAGTCTTTGATCTTGTGCCCCGTGCCGCCACAGTTATCTCAAAACTTACTGCCATCAGAGCCCTTGCTCGAGGTTCTATAGTGTCCATAGTCGAGACAGCTTAAGCATCGCCTGACTTCTACTCTTCGCCTGACCCTGCAGCTGACAAAGCCGACCAACAATCGGCCGACCATTCAAAACTTCGCAGCTGCTTCCTCTTCTAGTCTAACGATGGACAGGCGTTGTTGTCTCGCGTTGGGGTTCGTCAATTTAACCTCTAGTTTCCCCGCGTTGTATGGCACGGTCCTCTTTATGGTCTCCTCGACTTCCACCACCGATGTGCAGCAATCGCAGTCCCGTATCTCCAGCGTAGATCTAGGGTCCAGTTCCGTGATGCTGCTCGTTTCTCCTACTTCATTCCTCAGGGTTTCTGTGAATAAGGTCTTGACATGCGTAGTGGTCTTCTTCAGTTCGAGGAGAATCCCTCTAGTTCTGGTCTGTCGGACCGATCTAACATCTACCCCTGTGCCGCTGGTCTTGAAGCGCTGATGGTTGCTCCGACTACGTTTGCGTAAGATTTGCCTTGTGCAGGTTTCAGGAAAACCGTGTCCGGCCTTGTTCTCTTTCTCGGCCTGTCCTCTGATTTGTTCGGCTTCTTTTTCACCTACTGTGGGTGTTCCGTCGCCTTCATCGCTGGAATCTCCTTATCTTTCCTCTTCTTCTCGACCACTGTCCACTTGGTGGCTTCGGACGTTGTCGTCTCTTGCCTCGTTCTTTTGAGGCTTTCTTCAGGCATCTGCGGCGGACTTGTGGCTACTCTCTTAGTTGCGCCGACATCAATTGTAGAATTTGTCCAAGGGTTCTGAGAAACTCGGGCTAGGGTCCCCGCTCCCTTGTTGACCTTTTTTCGAGATTTATAAATGAACTTGAGACTTTCTATGATGTCATCCAGTTCAGCAGGGAGTACTGTGGGAGTATACTACTTCCCCATACGCAAAGGGAATAATAATAACGATAATAACGATAATAGCATTATAAATAATGACGATAATAATATTAATAACAATAATAATAATAATAAAAATATCGATAATAACAATAATAACGATAATAACGGTAATTACGATAACAATGTTAATATTAATATCGAAAATAAAGAAAATAATGATAACAACGATAATAATAATAACAATAATAACGATAATAACAATAATTACGATAATAATAATAATAATAACGTTAATAACGGTAATAACGATAATTACGAAAATAACGGAAATAACGATAATATCGATAATAATAAGAACGATAATAACCATAATAATAATAATCATAATAACGATAATTAAGATAGAAACGTTAATAATGATAAGAATAATAATAATAATTAACAATAATAAAGATAATAACGACTACAATAATATTAATAATTATATTAATAACGATAAAAACGATAATAATGTTAATAATTATAGTAATAATAACAATAATAACAATAATGACGATAATAACGATAATAACGAATATAATAATGACGATAATAACCATAATAATATTAATAATATTAACGCTAATAACGATAATAATGACAATATCGATAATATTAATAACAATATTAACGATTATATCGATAATAATAACAATAGTAATAACAAAAATAACGTTAACAACGACAATAACGATAATAACGATAATAATAATAATAATAGTAATAACAATAATTACCATCATAACGATATTAACGATAATATCGATAATAATAATAACGATAATGATGGTAATAATATTAATAATAACAATTATAACAATAATTACGATAATAACGATAATAACATATAATAACGACAATAGTAATAATAAAAATCACGATAGTGATGGTAAAAAAGATAATATTAAAAATAATAATAATAATAACAATAATAACGATTATAAAGGAAGTAATGAAAATAAGATTAATAATAACCATAATAACGATGATAATATTAATATTAACGATAATAAGCA
The DNA here is from genome assembly GCF_910589235.1 of Vespa crabro. Taxonomy (NCBI): domain Eukaryota; kingdom Metazoa; phylum Arthropoda; class Insecta; order Hymenoptera; family Vespidae; genus Vespa; species Vespa crabro. Next base: position 5,754,240 of record NW_025813595.1, read on the forward strand.
TAATAACGGTAATAATAATAATAATAATATTAATAGTAACATTAATAACAATAATTGCGATAATTAATATAAAAACGATGACATAAATAGAGATAATAACTATAATAATGGTAATGACGATAATAATAATAATAATAACAATAGTAACGACAAAAACGATAATAATGATAAAAATAATAATAATTATAACGAAAATAACGACAATAACGATTATAATAATAATATAAGTAACGATAATTACGTTTATAACGAAAATAATAATAGCAATAATTACGATAATAAAGATAATAATAATAATAATAACTATTATAACGATAATAATGATAATACCTATATTAATAATAATAATAGTAACGACACTTATAACGATATCAACCATAATATCGATAATAAAATAAAAATATTTAGGATAATAATAATAATAAACATAATAACGATATTATTGATAATAACTATAATAATAATAACCATAATGGCGATAATAACGTCATTATCGATAACAATAATACCGATAATAACGATAATAATAATAATAATAGCGATAGTAAAGATAATGAAGACAGTAATAACAATAATAACAATAATAACGATATTAGCGATTATGACGATAACAATATTAATGATAATAACGATAATAGTAATAATAATAATAATAACAATAATATCGATATTAACGGTAATAATAATAATAATAATAATAATAATATAGTTATTAACGATTTTAATCATGGTTACGATAATAATAATAATGATAATAAAGTTAATAACAATTATAATAAGGATAACAACGATAATAATAAATTTAATAACGATAATAAAGATAATAATAACAACAATATTAAAGATAAATCGATAATATCGATAATATCGATTATAATATTTATTATAACGATAATAACGATAATAAGGATAATAAATATAAAGACATAAGGATAGTAAATATAATAACATAAGAAAAGAAACTATAATATTAATATAGATAGGAGCATTAATAGAGGTGAAAACGGTAATTATAGTAAGAACAATAACGATTATAACTATATTAATAATAAAATTAATGACGCTCATTACGATAATAACGAAAATGATAAAATTAATTATAACGACAGTAAAAATAATAACAATAATAAATGTAGTAATACTAACAATAATATTTTTAATAACGATAATAACAATAATAATAATATTGTATTATGATAAAAACGTTATTAATATATATTAACCTATAACCAAATATAATAATATATAATTAATAATATTTATCTTATAAAAGATAATAACCAAAACTATAATAACGATAATGACGTCTAAAATAATAATATTAATAACGATAATAAGGATAATTACGATAAAATCGATATTAGTAATAACAATAATATCGATAATAAGGATAATAACGATAATAAAAATAATAATAATGATAATAGCGATAATAACGATAACAACGGTAAAATAATAATAATATTAATAACAATAATAATGATAATAACGATAATAATGATAATAACTATAAAAATAATAATGATAAGAACAATAAAAACGATAGTATTGGTAACCATAGAATCGATAATAAGATTAATAATGTTAATAACAAATATAATATTATCAATAATAAAAATAATAACGAAAATAACAATATTAATAAAACAATAATAACGATAGTAATGGAAATAACGGGAATAATTACAAGAATAATATCGATATCAAGGAGAATAACGATAATAATAATAATAATAAAACGGTTACTTATGTTAATAACGAAAATAACGGTAATAACGATAATAATTTTAATAATAATAAAAATAATAACAACAACAAAGATAATAACTATAATAATGATAACGATATGATGATAATAGTAATATAAACGATAATAACAATAATTACGATAATAACGATAATAATAACAATAATAATAATAAAGATAAAAACAATAATAACGATAATAACGGTAATATCAATAATAAATATAATAACGATAATAATGACAATAAATTAATAATAATAATAACGATAATAACGATGATAACGATAATAGCGATAATAATAATAATTACTTTAACGATAATATCGATAATAATAATATCAAAATTAACTATAACATCAATAATAATAATATTAGCAATAAAAATAATAATGATAATAACGATAATAAGAATAATTACGATAATAACGATAATAATATTAACGATAATAACGTCAATAACGATTATAAGGATAATAATAATAGTAATAATAACATTAATAGCAATAATAAATATTATAACGATAACAATATTAACGATAATTTCGACAATATTAATAATAATGAAAACGATAATTACGATAATAACGATAATAATATGAATAATAATAAGGATTATAATGATATTAACGATGGTAAGGATAATAATGATAATAACGAGAATAACGATAATATAGATAATAATAATGACAATATTAACGAAAATATCGATATTAATAATAATAATAATAATAACAATAATAACGATAATAACGATAATAACGATTACAATAATAACGATAATAATAATAATATTAATAATTATAACGATAATAACGAATATAACGATAATAATAATAGTAGTAATAACAATAATAAAAGTAATAACGTTAATAACCATAATATAATAACGACATTAACGATAATATTGGTAGTAATAATAATAATAATAATAATAATAACGTTAAAAACGATTTTAATGATAATAATAATTACAATAACAATAATTAAGATAATAATGTTAATAACGATAATATCGATATTAACGATAATAATATTAATAATAATAATAATAAAGATAATAATGTTAATTACGATAATGACGATTATATAGATTGTAACCATAATAACAATACTGATAATAATATCGATAATAATAATAATGATAAAAACGTAGTTAAGGATAATAATAATAACAATTATAACAAAAATAAAAATAATAATTACTTCGATATTAACAATATTAATGATAATGAGGATCATTATAATAATAATAATAATAATGATTATAGCGATAAAAACGATAATAACGATAATAATAATAAAATTAATAATGATAATAACGTTAATAACTTAATTTATGATAGCAATAATAACGATAAAACCGATAATAATGACATTAATAGTAATAACTACAATAACGATAATAACGAAAATAATAATTACGATAATAACGATAATAGCAAGAATAATAATTACGATAACAGTAATAACAATAACAGCGATAATAACGATATTAACGATAATAACGATAATAAGAATAACAATTATAACGATAATATCGATAATAATATTAATAACGATAATAATTATTTTAATAATAGCAATTATAATGATAATAATGATAATAATATTAATAATTATAATAATAACGAAGGTAAAGATGATAACTATGAAAACGATGTTATAATAATAACAATAATAACGATTATATCGCTAATAACAAAAATAATAATAACGATAATGACGATGGAAATAATATTAATTAAACGAAAATAACGATAATTTCGATAATAATGATAATAATAATAACGTAAATAACGATAATAGCAATAATAATAATTGAGATAACGTTAATAACGATATTAACGACAATATAGATAATAATTATAATAACAATAATAAAGTTATTAACGATAATTACGATAATAAGAATAATAGTAATAACAATAATAACGATAAAAATGGTAATTCCGATAATAATATTAACGATAATAATGACAATATTAATAATAATAATAATAATGATACTTAAGATAATATCGATAATAATAGTAAGAATAATAAAAATATTAACGAAACTATCGATAATAATAATAATAATCAGAACAATAATAACGATAATAACGATAATTACAATAATAATAATTACGATAAAAAAGATAACAATAAAAATAATAATAACGATAATAATAATAGAAATAATAACAATTATAACGATAATAAAGATTAGAACAATAATAATACTAACGTTAATTATGACAATGTTAATAATATTAATAACAAATATAACGATAATTATAGTAATAATAATAATAACGATAACAACGATATTATCGATAATAATAATAATATTAATAATAAAGATAAAACGTTATTAAACATAAAAACGATTATAACGATTATAATGATAAGATCGATAATAATGTTATTTGAAATAACAATAATATCGATAATAACGATAATAACGATAATAACGATAATAATAGTACCAAAAATAACAATATTAAGAATAATAAATATAATAACGACAATAACGATAAAATGGTAGTAATAATAACAGTAATAACAATAAAAACGACTAAAACGATTTTAATGATAATAATATTAATAACGTTAATAATTATTTTAATAATAGCAATTATAACGATAATAACGATAATAACGATAATATCCATAATAACGATATCAATAATGACGATAATGACGTAATAATAATAGTAAAGATTATAATAACGATAATAGCGATAATAACGATAATAATATTAACGATAGTAACTTTAATAATGATAATAACGATAATAATAGTAGTAATAATAACAATAATAGCGATAATAAAGATATTTACGATAATAATATTAACGATAATAATGACAATATTAATAATAAAAATAACGATAAATACAATAAGTACTGATATAATATTGATAATAATAAAGAAATTAACGCTATTAACGTTAATGATGATAATTATAATTACAATAATATCGATAATAACGATAATAATGATAATAACGATAATAACTATTTAACAATAATAATAATAATAACGATAAAAGATATAATAATAGTAACGATAATAAAGATAATAAAGGTAATAATAATAAAAATAATTTCGATAATTATGATATTAATGAGGATATCGGAAAAAAATAATAATAATAATAGCATTAATAATAATAATAAATATATTAACGATTATAGTAATAATAATAAAATCAATAATAACGATAAAAACGAAAATAACAATACTAATATTAAGAACAACCGATAATAACAATATTAACGATAATAATAATAATAATATTTATAATAATAATAATGACGATAATAATGATAGCAGTAGTAGTAATAATAACATTATTGTCAATAATAAAAATATTGAAGTCAATAACGATGAAAAAAATAAGAATAATAACAATGAAAACGTTAATATCGATAATAATAATAATAATAATAATCGTTGTAACGATAATTACAATAATTACAATAATAACGACAATAATATTATCATTATTAACAATGATTTCTATAATAACTATAAAAACATTAATAACGACATTAATAATAACGATAATAACAATAATAATAAAAATAAGAGTAACAATGATAATGATTATAAAGATAATAAATATAACAATAATAACGAAAATAACGAAAATAATAATATTAATTTTATATTAATAACGATAGTAACGATAATAACGATAATGGCATTATTATTAATAACGAAAATTACGATAATATTGATAATAAAAAAATAATAGCAACATGAATAACGATGTTAATAATAATAATAATAACGAAAATAACGATAATGACGATAATAATAATAATAATGAAATAAAAACGATAATAAAGATAATATCAATAGTAATAGTATTAATAATAATAGTAACCACAAAAATAACGATAATAACCATATGAATGATACAATAAAAACGATAGTAAAGAAAATATAGCTAATTATAAAAACTTTAATTAATATAATATCGATTTTTATAAGAATAATAATAATAATAATAACAATAATGACGATGATAACGATTATTATAATAATAATATTAACGTAAAAAAAATTATAACGATAATAACAATAATAACAATAATAATAACCCGATAATATCAATTATAATGACAATAATAATAATAATAATAATAATAACTATAATAATAATAACAGTAATTACGATAATTAGGATAATAACGATAGTAATAACAACAATAATAACAATAATAATAATTATAACAATGACGATAATAACGTAAATAACGATAACAGTTATAACGATTGTAATAATAATAGTTATAATGACGATAAAAACTATAAAAAATCTAAAAATTATAATAACAATAATTTTACTAAAATTATTAACAATAATAACGATAATAATAATAACAATAATAAAGATATTAACAATAATACCTTTAATAATAATAACAATAACGAAGATAATAACGATAATAATGATTATAACGATAATAATAATAAAAGTAATAAAAATAATAACTATAATAATTATATTAATAATAATAATATTAACAATAACCGCAATAATATCGAAAATAACAATAATAACGTTAATTATAATAACATTAAAAAAGATTTTAACGATAATAACGATGATATTGATAATAATAATAACAATAATAACGCTAATATCGATAATAACGACAACACAGATATAATAATAAGAATAATAAAAATAACAGTGATAATAACAACAATAATTATAATAATATTAGCGATAATAGCGATATAATAGCTAATAAGAATAATAATGATAACAAAAATATTGATATTAACTATATTAATAATAATAAGGATAAAATAATATTAATAATAATAATAATTATAACGATATTGACGGTAATAAAAGTAACAATATTAACGATATTAACGAATATAATAATAACCATAACAACGATAAAAACGTTAATAACATTTATAATAATAATAATAATAATAATGATAACAAGGATAATAGGTATAATAATAACAATTATAAAAAGACGATAATAACAATAATAATAATAGCGATAATAACGATAATAACGATAATAACAATAACGATAATAACGTTAAAAACGATGAGAACGATAATAATGATAATAATAATATAGTTAATAAGGATAACAATGATAAAAACGATAATAATAATAAGAAAAATAACGAAAATAACGATAGAAACGAAGGTAACCATTACAAAAATAAGGATAATAACGATAATAGTAATTATAATAATAAGGAAAATAACATTAATAATAATAATAATAATAAAGATAATACCGATAATAACGAAAATAATAAAATTAATTTTATAATAATAAAGATAGTAACGATAATGGCAATATAAGTAATAATGAAAATTACGATAATATTGATAATTACAATAATAATAATGACAGTAATAACGATGTTAAAAATAATAATAATAACGAAAATAACGATAACGACGATAATAATAACAATAATGAAATAATAACGATAATAAAGATAATAACAATTGTAATAGTATTAATAATAATTAAAACCACAATAATAACGATAATAATCTTAAGAATGATAACAATAATAACGATAATGACGATTTTATAGCTAATTATAACAAATTTAATAACTATAATATCGATTTTTATAAGAATAAAAATAATAATAATAACAATAATAGGGATGATAACAATATTAATAATTACGATATTAACGGTAACAAAGATAATAACGATAGTAATGATAATAATAATAATAATAAAGTTTATATCGATATTAAAGATAATAACAATTATCATAATATTATTAATAACGTTAATAAAAATTATAACGATAATAACGATAATGACAATAATAATAACAACGATAATAACAATTACAACGACAATAATAATAAAAATAATAACTATAATAATCATAATAATAGTAATAGCAATAATTACGATAATAACGATAGTAATAACAACAATAATAAAGATAGAAATAATAATAATAATAATAACAATAAAAACGATAATAAGTATAATAATGGTAACAATAATGATGATAATAACGATAATAACGTTAATATTAATAATAGAAATAAAGATAACATCGATAATAACGATAATGCGTTAATAATAATATTATTAGCGATAATAACGATAAAAACAAAAATAACAATATTCATAATAAATATATTATTCATAATAACGATAATAAAGATAACAATATTAACGTTAATAACGATAATTTCGATTATAAAAATAACTATAATAAAGATAATAATAATATTAATAATAAAAATAATAACAATTATAGCGATAATAATATTAATAATAAAGATGATACCGATATTAACGATAGTAATGATAATAATAATAACTATAATAAGGATAATAACGATAATAACGATAATATCATTAATAATAACAATAATAATAAGGTTAATAACGATATTAACGATCATAAAGATAATTATAATAACCATTATAACTACAATATCGATAATAATGATAATAACGATGATAATAGTAATAATAATATCAATATTAACAATAATAAGAGAAATAATAAAATAAAATACAATAAAAACTAGAATAACGTTATTAACGATAACGATAATAACGATAATAACGATAATCATGATAATAACAATAATTACAATAATAACGATAATAATGATAGTTGTAATAATAGTAATAACGATAACATCGATAAAGAAGTTAATCGTAATATTAGTAATAACGGTAATAAGAATAATAACGATAATTGTAATAACAAAAAAAGCGGTAATTATAATGATAATAACGAAAATAATAATAATAATTATAACAATAAAAATGATAATAAATATAATAATGGTAACAATAATGATGGTAATAAAGATAATAACGTTAATATTAATAACAGAAATAAATATAACATCGATAGTAACGATAATAAGATAATAATAATATTAATAGCGATAATAACGATAAAAACGAAAATAACAAAATTCAAAATAATTATATTAGCAATAATAACGATAATAATGATAACAATATTAATGTTTATAACGATAATATCGATAATAAAAATAACAATAATAAAGCGAATAACAATATTAATAATAAAAATAATAACAATAATGCTGATAATAACGATATATTCGATAATATTAATAACAGTAATAACGATAATAACGATAATAACGATACTAAAGATATTAATAATAATAACAGTAACGATAATAACGATAACAATAAGAGTAAAAATAAATATAATAACGATAAAAACAATAATATTGATAATAATAATAACGAAAATAACGACAAAAATAATAATAATAATAGCGAAAATAACTTTATAAACGATTAAAACGATAATAATAATAAGAATAATAACGAAAATAAATTTATAAACAATAATAACGATAATAATTTTAATAATAATAGAAATAATAACGATATTACAATAATAAAAATAATAATAATGACGATATTAACGGAAATAATAATCATAATAATAACGATAACAACGATAATAACAATAACAATAATATTAATAATAACGAAAGTATGGTTAATAACTGTGACAACGATAATAATAAGAACATTTATAAAGGTAATAACATTTATAACGATAATTGTAATAATAATAATAACGATATTAACGATATCATTGATAATAACGATAATAATGATAATAAAAATAATCAAAAAAAAGATAATAAAGATAATAACGGCAATAATAATAATAATATTAATAACGATAATAACGACGATGGCGATAATAGCGATAATAATAATAACAAAATTAACGGTAATATCGATAATAATTATATTAATAATAATAAGAATAATGATAATAATGATTATAACGATTATAATAATATCGATAATAACGATAATAACCAAAACAATAATAAAAATGATTACGAAAACAACGAAAATAACATTAATATTAATAATAATAATAACGTAAGTAAGGATAATAACGGTGATAACGTTAACAATAATAACAATAATAATGACAATAACAATAATAACGATAATAGTAATAATAATAATAACGATAAAAACGATATTAATATCAATAATAAGAACAATAATAACAATAATATCGAAAATGACGATAATAATAATAACAATATTAAGGATAATATCCATAATAATAATAATATTAATAACAATAATAACAATAAAAACGATAATAAAGATAAAAACAATAATAATAATATCAATGTTAATAACAATAATAACGATAATAACAATATTCACGATTATTACTTTAATAATAATAACGATAATGACGGTAAAATTAATAATAATAAAGATAATAACGATAATGTCGATAATATCGTTAATATAATAATAAGAAAAACAAAAATAAAGATTATATAGATAATAATAATACTTATAATTATAACAATAATTACGGTAAAAACGATAATAATAATAACGATAATAACGACTATAATAATAATAATATAAGCAATAGTAACGATATTAAAGTTAATAACGTTAATAATAATAACAATAATAACGAAAGTAACTATAATTGTAATAATAAAGATAATTATAATAATAATAGTAGTACCAATAATAACAACAATAACGATGACAAGACAATAACGATATTAACGTAATAATGATAACGATAATGACGTTAATAATAATATTAATAACGAATATAATGATAATTGCGATAATAACTATAACAACGATAATATAGATAATAAGAACAACAATATTAACAATAATATCTATAATAATAATAATAATAATAACAATAATATTGATAGTAAACATAAACACGACTAAATTAAAAACGATAGTAACGACAAGAATTATAATTATAATAACGATAATAACGATAATAACGATAATAATAATAATAATAATAATAATAATAATATTGATAGTAAAAATAATAACGATATTGATGATAATAATAGTAATAATAATAACGATTATAAAGAAATTAACAGCAATAACGATAATAATAATAAAATTTATAATGACAATTACGTAAATAATTAAACAATAGTAGCAATAATAACCATAAAAACGATAATATAAACAATTATATTAATAACAATAATAATGATAATAATGATAATAACGATAATAATTACATAAATAAAAGTAATAATAACGATAATATCTATAATAATAATTATAATAATAAATATATTGTCGATAAAATTAATTATAATAAGAACAATAATAACGATAATAAGGATAATAACAATAATTATGTTAATACCGGCAATAATAATAGCAATAATAACGATAATAACGGGAAAAAATAATAATAGTTATAAATTAATAATGATAATTACGATAGTAACGGTAATAATAATAACCAGGATGATGACGATAATAATAACAATATTAACGATAATAATGATAATAATTTAAAAACGATATTAATTATCATAATAATAGCAAAAATAACTGAAATAACAATATTAAAAAAAGCAATAAAAACGATAATATCGATAATAATGAAACGATAATAATCTTAATAACGATAATAACGATAATAACGAGAATTACGTTAATAATAATAACGATAGTAACTCTAATAACGATAATAATGATAAAGATATTAGTTATAATAATAATAATAACGTTAATAGAGATAATAACGTTAATATTATTAACGGTAATAATGACAATAGTAATAATAATAATAAAGATAAAGACGATAATAACGTAAATAATATTAATAATAAAGGTGATACCGATATTAACGATAATAACGATAATAACGATAATAACGATAATATCGATAATGACGATAACAATAATACCGATATTATCGTTAAAATAATAATAATAATATCAATATTAACGATAATTACGATAATGACGATAATAATAGTAACGATAATAACGACAACAATTATATTATTAATAGCGATAATAACGATAATTATGATAATAACGATAATATCGATAATATTAATTAAAATATTTACGATAATATCGAAAATAATAATAATAATAATAATAATAATAATAATAATAACAATAATAGCGATCATAACGATAATAGCCTCAAAAATGATAACGATTATGACGATAATAATAATAATAATAATAATAATAATAATAATAATAATAATATAGATAGTAACAATAGTAATGATAATGATGATTATAATAGATATATTTATAATAACTATAACGATAATAACGATAATAACGATAAAATTAATAAAATTATTAATGATAATTACTTTATTAATTAAAATAAAAAGAGCTATAATAACCATAAAACCGATAATAGTGATAATAATAGTAATAACAATAATAACAATAATGAAGATAATAACGATAATAATATTAACGATATTAATGACAATATTAATAATAATAATAACGGTAAAAACGATTATAACAATGATAATAATTATAATAATAATAATAATTATAATTGTAACAATATTAACAGTAGAAACGATAAAGACTATAATAATAATAAAGCTTACAGTGAAAATTACTTTTATAACGAAAATAAAAATAATAATATTATCAATAATAACGATAAAAACTTTAATAACGGTAATAGTTATTACATATGTATAGATAATAACAATAATAACGATAAATATATTAACAATAATAACGTTAATAACGATAATAATAATCTTTATATTAACAATAAAAACGATTATAAGGATAATGACGATAATAAATATAACAATAATAACGGTATTTAGAATAATAATAGGAATAATAATAACAATAATAATGGTAATAACAAACATAACGATAAATATAATAGCTATTATAACGACAATAACGAAAAAAACTTTAATAATAATGACAATAATGACCACAATAACGATAATTACGATAATAAAGATTACAAAGATAATGATAATAACAATAATTACGATCATAAAGATAATAACAAAAATAATAATATTAATAATATTATCGATATTAACGTTTTTAACGATAGTAATAATAATATTAATAGATATATTAAAGACGTTAATAATAGAAATAATTATAATTATAACGATAATAAGGATAAAAACGATAATAATAGTAATAAGAATAACGATAATAATATTGCTAAAGAGAATGACGATGATAATAAAAATAATAATATTAAGAAGAATTATAAAGATAATAACGTTAATAATTATAATAATAATAACGATATTAATGATAATAACGATTGTAATAAAAATAATAATACTGATAATAACGATAATATCGATAATAATATTAAAAATATAAACGCTAATAATGATAATAATTATAATAAAAGTAACAAAAATAACGATACTGATAATGAAATTAATAACAATAATTACGATAATATCGATCATAACGATTTTAACGATAATAACTAGAGTAATAATAATATTAATAAAGATAATAACAATAATAATATATGGAATAATAATAATAATAACAATAATATCGATAATAACTATAATAATAGTAGTAATAATAACAATAATAACGACAATAACGATAACGATTATAATAAAAACAATATTAACAATAATAATAATAGTAATAATAATAACAACGAGAATAACGATCATAACGATAATAATAGTAGTAATAATAACTGTAATAACAATATTAACGATAAAAATGGTTTTTACGATAATAATAATAACGATAATAACGATAATATCAATAATAATAATAACAATATTTACGATAATATCGATAATAATAATAATAATAATAACAATAACAACGATATTAATTGTAATAATGATAATAACGTTAAAGAAGATATTAAAAAATATAATAATAACGATATTAACGGAAATATTAATAACAAATGTAACGTTACCAAACGATAATAATATTAATAATAATAATAATAGTAGCGAAAGTAAAAATAATAACGGTAACAACGATAATAATAATAATAATATTAACAATAATAACGAAAATAACAAAAAATTATAAATACAAAAATATCGATAATGACGATAATAACCGATAATAATCGATCATATCGATTCCAATAATAACGTTTATAATTATATTATCGATAAAATTATCAACAATAATAACGATAATAACAATTATAACGATAATTATAATAATAATAATATCGATAATAACGATAATATCGTAATAAAAATAATGATATAGAGATAATAATATAACAGTTTTAACGATAATAACGATTATAACGATAGTAATAGTAAAAATTATAACAACAATAACGATAAAGAATAATTACAGTAATAACGATTATGACTATAATATCTATAATAATAATAAAGATATTAGCGATTATAACTCTAATAAAGATAATAATAATAATACCAATAATAATGATATTAACGATAATAAAGATAATAATGATTATAACGATATGGACGATAATAACGGAAATAATAATACTAACAATAATTACAATAATAACGATAATAACGATAATTATAATAATAATTATATCGATTATCACTATTTTAACGAAAATAACGATAATAATAATAATAATAATAACAACACTGACGATAGTATTGATAATAATAATAACGATAATAAACATAATAACGAAAATAATAATAAAGATAATAAAGATAATAGCGATAATAACGATTACAATAATAACGATTAGGTCGTTATTGTCTATAATAATATGAACAACAATAACGATAATAACAGTAATAATAATAATATTAAAAAAAATAATAACTATAATAAGAATAGTAACGATATTAATTGTGTCAATAATAAAGTTAATAATTATAACAATAACAACTGTAATAACGATAATAATGATAATAACGATAATAACATAATAATAATAATATTAATAAAAAGAATAGCTGTAAAAATGATAATAACGATATTAATTGTACCAATAATAAATATAATAATTATAACGATAATAATGAGAATAACGAGATTAATAATAATAATAATAACGATAAAAACGATAATAACGATCACAATAATAGCAATAATTACTATAATAACGATATTCACGTTAATAATAATAACGATAATAGCAATAATAATAATAATACTAATAACGTCAGTAATGATAATAATAATAAGAATGAAAACGATAATAGTAATATTAACAATAATAACAATAATAATAGTAATAATAGTAATAAAGATAATAAGGGTAGTATAGATAATAATATTAAAAATATTAACGATAATATCGATAACAATAATAATAATAATAACAATGATTACGATAAATAGATTATTACTATAATAATAATAACATTGATAACGATAAAATTAATAATAATAATAACGATAATAACGATAATAATAATAATGAACATAATAATAATAACAATAATAAAGTTAATAATAATAATAATGATATTAAAAACGATATAGACCAACATAACCATAATAATGGTAGTAATAATTACAATAATAACATTAATGACGTTATAAATGTTATTGACGAAAATATTAATAACAATAATAACGATAATAACGATAATAACGAAAATAATGATAATATCGATAATAATAATACTAATAATAACAATAATAACGTTAATAACAATTATAATAATGACCATAATAAGGATAATAACGTAAATAACGATAATAATAGTAACTATAATATCGATAATATCAATAATAACGATAATAACATTAATGATAATAATAATAATAATATTAATAATAATAACAATAAAAACGATAATAAGGATAATAATAATAATTATGATAATAATACTAACGATATAAACGAAAATAACCATAATAATAATACATATTATAACAATAATAACAATAATAATGTTAATAACGATAATAACGATAAGAATAAATCGATAATGACGATAATATTAATAGAAATATTAACAATATTTACGATAATAAAGATTATAAAATTATTAATAAATACAATAATATAGATAATATAGATAATAATGATAATAACGATACAAATAATAATAATAATAATAATAATAATAATAACAATAATAACGATAATAATAATTACAATAATGAGGATAATAATAATAATAATAATAATAATAATAATAATAAGCACGATGATTAGTATAAGATGGATAATAATAGTTGTAATAATAATAATATCAGATTGTAACAATAAAAATAATATTAACGATAATAAAGATAGAATCTATAAAAATAATAATAATAATTACGATAATATCGTTAATAATAATAATAATAATATCGATAGTAATAATAATAATGATAATGATTATTACAACAGTAATAATAATAACGATTATAAAGATAATGAATATAATGAAGATAATAATAATATTATTAATGATAATAACGTTGATAACTAATAAAATTATAGCAAAAATAACGATAATATCGTTAATAACGATAGTAATGACAATAACGATAATAATTATGTTAATATTTGCAATAATAACTATAATAACGATAATAATAATAATTTCAATAACGATAATAAACATAATAACGACAATAATAATAATATTAACGATAATGTCGAGAAAAATATTAATAATAATAAAAATAATAAAGATAATAACCATAATAACGATAATAATGATAATAATAATATTAAGAATACTAACGATAATAAAGAAATAACTATAATTACTATAATAACGATTATAATAATACCGATGATAACGATATTAGTAATAGTAATAATAACGATAATAACGCTATTTCCGAAAATAATAATAATAATAATAAAGACAACAACGTTATTAACGATAATGACGGTAATAATAATAAGAATACTAACGATAATAACTATTATAAAGATAATAACGATAATAATTATAATAATAATAGCAATAATGACGATAATAACGGTAATAAATATAACAGTAATAACGATATTAAGGAAAATAATAATAACAATAATAACGATAAGAACGTTAAAATCTTTAATAATAATAAAAATAATAACGAAAGTAAGGATAATAAAGGTGACAACGATAATAATAACCATAATAACGATAATAACGATAATAACGATAATAAAAATAAAAATAATAATAACTATAATAAAAATAATAACGACAATAATAATAATAATAATAATAATAAAAATAATAATAACGAAAATAACCTTAATGACGATAATAATCATAGTAATAATAACAATAATAACAATAATAACGATAATATGATAATAACTATAATAATATTAACTTTAATAAAGGCGAAATTAATAATAATAATAACGATAATTACCATGATAACGATAATAATATTAATAATAATAAAAATAATAAAGATATTAACAATAAAACCGAAAAGCCATAATAACGATTAACATAATAACAATAATAATGGTAATAACGATTATAACGATAATAATAATAATAATAATATCGATAATAAAGATAATAACGACAATAATAATAATAAAAATAATATTAATAACGATAATAACGAAATAATAATAATAATAATAATAATCTTAATAACGAAATAATAATAATAATAATCTTAATAACGAAATAATAATACCAATAACGTTATTGACGATAATAACGATAATAACGATAGTAATTATAATTATAACAACGATAATATCGATAATAACACAATTAAGATTATAATAAAAACGACAATAACGATAATAATAATAATAATGATAACGAAATGAAAGATAGTACGATAATAGTAGAAATTAATATTATAACGATAATAATAGAAACGATAATAACGATAATAACGATAATAATAATTACAATACTCAGGTAATATCGATATTAATAATAATAAAAATAATAATATCAATATTAACGTTGATATGGATAATAATAGTTTTAATAAAAGCAATAATAACAATAATAACGATAATAACGATAATATCGACATTAACGATAATAACAATAACGATAAATTTGATAATATTGAATATAAAAAATAACAATATCAGCGATAATATCGATAATAATAATAATAATATTAACAATAATTACAATAATAACGATAATAATAACAATAATAACGTTAATAACCATATTAATAATAATAATAATAACAAGAATAACGATATTAAATATAATAACAAGAATAATATTAGCGACAATAACGATAATAGCAATAATATTAATTACGATAATGATTATAATAACTATAATATTAAAAACAATAATAACGATAATAACGATAATATCCTTACTAACGATAATAATAATATCAATATTAACGATAACACCGAAAATAATAATAATAATAATAATAATAATAATAAAAATGAGGATAATATCGATGACAACGAAAATAATATTAGCATTAGTATCGATAATAACAATAATAACGAAAATAACGTTAACAATAATAATAATAAAAACGATAATAACGTTATCCACGATAATGACGATAATAATAATAACAATTATAACAGTAATAAAGATAATAGCGATAATAACAATATCAATAATAACGATAATAACGATATTAACGATAATAATAACAATAATAATAATAAATATAATACCGATATTTACGAAAATAGCGATAAATACGATAATAATAATAAAAATAGGAACGATGACATCGATGATATCGATAATAACGATAATAATAATAATGTTAACAGTAATAACGATAATAGCAATAATAACGATTTTCATAAAAATATTAATATAGAAAATATCGATAATAATCATAACTATATTAACGATATTAACGATAATAATAATAATAGTAATAATAATAACAACGATAATAACTATAATAATTATAATTATAATGATAATTAAGATAATATCGATAATAATAAAAATAATGACGATTATAATATTTATTATAATAACGATATTAACGATAATTATGATAATAACGATAATAATAATAACGATAATTTTTTTTATGGTCTGAGTATGCCAAACTTTATGCACTGTCCCAGGGACCCTAGAGGAACCCTTTACCATTTGGGCCTCCGTTGAATTCCCTGGAGTGTTGGGCTCACGGTTGGAATAGGCATTACCGACTAAACTCATATCCATCCTATTGGCATAGTGAACTACCCGGCACCGTAATGTGACATTAATTCATGATGATGCCACTTCATCATGTCCCATTAATTAGGACTCCCACAATTTGGCTTTACGTGGCAGGAACTTGGTACAACGTTGGTGGCACGTCTATGGATCGCCCAAATCTTTCTACTTTTTACGTAAGATTGCCCTCACGTAGCAGGCATCCCTGTTCCACTCCTTCTACCCTCGCAGCATTTTCTCGACAATGTTATCCGGAAAGATGTCTCCGAGCTCCTGCTCCGAGGAAAATCGTTCGGTGCTCCACCATGCACATATGAACCGGCGTCGTCGACGGTTGAGTCGCCATTGGGACATTTGCCGTCTGCATCCTTCCTCATTTTTGCGAGGTAGGAGCAGAACAGACCATGCCCTGTCAAAAATTGTGTGAAGTTGAATTCGACCTCCCCCGCCTCCCGGTTTAACCAGGTGTCCAGCCGACTGACGAGTCAGGCCGTCCATCTGCCCCTAGGCTCCCGTTCCCATCTACTTTGCCAGGTCTCGATGATGGTAGACCTGGCGAGCCATGGTGCCTCCTCCTTACCCAAAGCGGACCATTGCTGGTTGACGAATTGTCTCTCCTGGGCTAGTAGATCGATAGGGATTACCTCCGCTACCACTAGCACCGCGGGCTCAGAGACCGTGCGGTAGGAGCAAGCGATTCGGAGAGCGCCCCTCCTCTCTATCGCGGCTATGCGCTTGCGATAATTCTCTTTTCTCAGCGCATCCGCCCAAATTTCTGCGCCGTACAATATCACTGCTTCGACGGCACGCATCAGTAATCGCCTAATGCATGGTCGGGGGCCGTTGACCTTGGCCATATGAGTGCCCAGCGTGGCTACAACTTTTCCCGCCTTGACAGCCGCCCTTATTATATGCTCTCCGTAATTCAGTTTGCAATCGAGCATTATTCCAATGTACCTGACAGACGGCTTTGCCTGGACCGTCGCGTCTACTACGGTGAAGTTGCGCAAGGTGTTGATGCGCGTATTGGTTAGTAACACGATCTCTGTTTTCTGTGCTGCTAGGGATAGCCCGTGCTCTTCGATCCAGGAGATGACTCTGCGCATGACCTGGTTGAGCAGCAGTGGTGCCCCCTCTGTGTCTCTTACAGTTATGACAACTGCAATGTCGGCTGCGTACCCAATCAAGAAAGCGCCTTCATGGACTGCAATACGTAAGATACCGTCGTAGAGAATATTCCAGATATCCGGTCCTAGTATGGAGCCCTGAGCTGCCCCCGATGACAACTCCAAGCATTTTGGACCATCGCCAGTATAGTATTCTAGGAAACGCACGTCCAGATAATCCCCGAGTATTCGAAGTATGTACCCCGGAACTCTGAAATTACGATCCAGTGCTTCCATTGCCAAGTCCCACCTCAAGGAGTTGATGGCATTTCTCTAAGGTGGCCAGCAGACATAAAGGGCGGGAATGGTGATTCCCGCGTTCAGTCATTTTTGCAGCCTTGACAACATACTGAACTGCGTAGATGGTGGAGGGGCCAGATAGAAATCCATACTGGCGGGCAGCAAGATCCTCCGCTGCCCCCACGGCTGCTTGCAGCCGTAGCCTAAGAAGCTTGTCCAGGAGCTTGCCAGCCGTATCGAGCATACATATAGGCCTGTATGACGAAGCAGCCTCTGCTGGACCCATGCTCGATGATGAGCACAAGCTTCGCTTTCTTCCACGAGGCCGAGAAGATGCTCTCCCTGAGGCACTTGTTGTAGACGTTTAGGAAGAGCTCAAGGTGACTCTGCGCGACGGCTTTAATTACTTCCGCTGTAAGTCCGTCAGGATCTGGAGCTTTCTTGTTCCGCATAGAAGATGCGGCCCTGAGTAGCTCTTCTTCCGTAAATTGTGGCGCCTCTGTTATGCCAGGCGCAGCCATGCTAATCTTTCTCTTCGGCTGTGAGGGGAATATAGTATGCACGATCTATTCCAACGTCCTCGCGTCCTGAGGGATTCCTTGCGTTTGAATCCCCAGCTTGCGGGTGACGATATGATACGCTAATATCCACGGATTCTTATGGACTTCCATGCACAGATACTTCCAGCACCGTCGTTGACTGGCCATTATTGCCCACTTCAAAGCTTTTTTGGCCGCTTGATACTCTGCAGCAAAGGGAGCAGCGTCGAGTTCGCGTCTCTTCGCTCGTTGTGCCAAACGGCGAAGCCTTAAGCACTTCTTACGAAGATTTGCGATATCGTTCGTCCACCAGTATGCAGGATGCCTATGCCGTTTCGTGGTCTACTTTGGCACCGCTATCGCACTAGCCTTTTGGATGAGCTGCATAATTGCTGCAGTAATCATCCTGTCTTTTGCTGGTAGCGATAGACTCACGGAAGCAATTTGAAGGGATCTCCAACCTTCTTCTACGACCGAAGATTCTCTCAATCCATTCTTGTTCCACCGGAGAGGTCTTTCTGCTCTTATCACGGATGGCCTCCTATCCTGTACATGGAATAGGATGAACTGATAGTCGCTCCTGGAATAATTTTCAATTACCCGCCAGCTTGTGACTCTTACCACAAGTTGATCTTTGGCTAGAGAGTCGTCTGGGATCGTCTGTCTGTAGCCAGGCTTAAGAAAGGTTGGTGTCAAGCCTGTGTTGAGTATCTGTGTCGCTCTAGTCTCGGCGCCAACTTCATGATTCGTCTTCCTCTGGAATCCGGCCTGGCCTCCCCCATTCGAGAGCTTTGGCATTGAGGTCTCCGACCACAATGAAATCCCATTGCATTTTCCGCATCACGTCTTCCAGATCGACCAGTTTGGTCTGGAAGTTGTCTATCCGGTCGTTCGGGGTGAAATTTACACTGACATAAGTCGTCGAGTTGTGTCTCATACAAACGTATCCGCATCCGGATCCTTGATCCGACACATGTATTTGTCGGGTATCTGGGATCCAGGTGGCCGCGGTGCCCAATTTGTTTGCTTACCATCCTAATCCTGCTCTGTCCTGGTTCTGTTCTCTGATTAAAACGATATCAGCTTGTTTCTCAGAGCAGAGCTGGGTTAGAAGGTGATGCGCCGTCCTGCTCCTATTGAGATTACCCTGAAGTACTCTCATCCTGTTTTCCTCTTGTTGGCTGTTGCATGCGCCTCCTGGAAAGCTTTACAGGACCTTGATCCCGCTAGGTGCTTCTTAGGATCATCCTCGCTATTCGAGCACAAGAAACGAGTAGGTTCGCTGACCTTGCAGTCTTTGATCTTGTGCCCTGTGCTACCGCAGAAGTGACAAAACTTTCTGCGTTCAGGGCCCTTGCACGAGGCGCTATAGTGACCGTAGTCCAGACAGCGGTAGCATCGACTCACTTCCGTTCTTCGCCTAATCCTGCAGCTGACGAAACCGACCAGCACTCGGCCGGCCTTTAAGAGCTTCCCAGCTGCTTCCGCTTCTAGTCTGACGAGGGCTAGGCGTCGTTGTCTCGCGTTGGGGTTCGTCAATTTCACCTCTAATTTTCCCGCGTAGTCTGGCAGGGTCCTCTTTAGGGCCTCCTCGACTACCACCACGGATGTGCAACAATCGCAGTCCCGTATTTCGAGCGTAGCTCTTGGAAACAGTTCCGTGATGCTGCTTGTTTTTCCTACTACTTTCCTCACGGTTTCAGCGAATGAGGCCCTGATATCCGCGGTGGTCCTTTTGAGTTCGAGGAAAACCACGCCGGTTCTGGTTTCCTGGACCGATCTAAGGTCTACCCCCTACGGCGGACGTCTTAAAGTGCTGGAGAACAGTTCCGACTACGTCTGCGTATGATTTACCATTATCAGGTTTCAGGAGGATCGCCTCCGGCCTCGATCTTTTTCTCGGCCTGTCTTCCGATTTGCTCGGCCCCTTTTTTTCCTCCTGTGGGTGTTTCGTTGTCTTCTTAGCTGGATTCTCCTTGTTTATTTAGAATTGGATATATATATATATCCAATATAATATAAATACGATAATAACATTAATAATAATGATAATAATATCGTAGGTAAGGATAATAACGATAATAACGATAATAATAATAACAATAATAACGACAAAAACGATTATAAAGATATTAATGATAATTGCAATAATATTAATAATAACAATAAAAATAATAACGATAGGAAAGGTAAGAATAATTACAATAATAGCGACAAAACCGATAATAAGTTTAATAACCACAATAATTATAACGATTTTATTCGATAGTAATGATATTGTACGGTAAAAACGATAATAATCATTACAATTAAAACGAAAAGGGCGATAATAATATTAATTGCCAAAACGTTATTGACTATAATAAGAATAATAACGATAATAATAATAATTACAATAATAACAATTAGTAAGATAATATTGATAATGACGATAATAACGATAATAACTATAATAACAATAATCGTAACGATAGTAATAATCAGAATAATAAGTTTAATAACGATAATAATCACAATAATAATAATGATAACCATAATCACGATTATAAAAATAATTATGATAAGCAAGATTATAATAATTACAATAATAACTATAAAACCAATAAGAACGTTAATAACGATAATAATAATGTCAATCATAACAATAATAACAATAATAACGATAAAACGATTATGACGATAATTATAGGAATAATAAGAACAATAGTAACAATAATAACAGTAATAACGGTGATAATTGTAATCATCAAAATAATAGTAACGTTAAAAATGAAAATAATTATAATAACGGTAATAATAATATTAATAGTAATTACAAAATTAACGAAAATTACGATAATAATAATAGCAATAATAACGATAATAATGATAATCGTAATAGTAAAAATAATAATGTTAATAATATCGAAAATAAAGATGATAATAATAACAATAATAACGATAAAAACGACAATAATAATAACAATAATAACGATTAGAACGATAATAATAATAATAATAATATCTCTAATTAGGATAATACCGATAAGAACGATAATAAAAATAACAATATAACGTTAATAGCGATAAAAATAAAAATAACAAGAGCGCTAATAACAATATAACGATTACAATAATAACGTTAAAAACGATAATAAAGATATTAATATCAATATTAACGATAATAGTAACAATAATAACAATAATTACGATAATAATAATAACAATATCAACGATAAAACGATAATAATGATAATAATGATAATAAGAGTATTCATAATAACATTAATAAGGATAAGTACGATAAAAATAAAAACGGTAATAACGATAATAACAGGAAAAAGGATAATAACTGTAATAATAATAACAATAATAACGTTACTAAAGATAATAATAGTAATATTAATAACGATAATAAGGAAAATGATGTTATTAATGATAATGAAGATAATAATAATAATAATAACAATAGTAATAATAATAATAATAACGATAATAATGGTAACAACCATAATAATGATAATAATGAAAAAATTAATTACGCTAATTAGGATAATAACGATAATAATATAATTAATCATTACGATAATAAAGATATTAATGGAAATAATAATAGTAATAGTAACAATAATAACAGTATTAAGGATAATAACGATAATAACGATAACAATAATAACGTTAATAACGATAAATAGTAAATAATAATGATAATAACGATAATAAAGGTAATAATAATAATAAAAATAAACATTATATTAATAATAAAAAAACGATAACTACGATAATAACGATAACAATAATAATAATAATATTGATCATAAGGCCAATAACAATAAGAACGATAATAATAATAACAATAGTAAAGAAAATAAATATAGTAACGATAACAAAAATAATGATAATAAAGATAATAAACATAATAATAGTAAATATAATAACGATAATAGTAATTAAAATAACCGAAATAACGATAATATCGAAAATAGTAATATCAATAATAACGATAAAAGCGATAATCACGATAATAACGATAATAACGATAATAATAAAAATAATAATAATAATAACAATAGTAGCTATAAAAACAATAATTACGATGATAATATTAATAATAACGATAATAACGATAATAAAGGTAATAACGATATTAATAATAATGATAATAACTATAGTAGCGATAATAATAACAATAATAACGTTAATAGCGATAATATTAACAATAATAACGTTAATATTGATAATAGAAATAACGATAACTACGATAATAATGATAATAACGTTAATAACGGTAGTAATAATAATATTAATGGCGGAAATAACAATGATAACGATAATAACTATAATAACGATGACAATAATGAGTATAATAACGAAAATGAAAATAATAATAATAAATATAATAAGGATAACAATGATAATATCGATAATAATAATGATAGTAATAATAATAATAAAGTTAGTAATGATAATAAGGATTATAACTATAATAATAATAAGAATAATTAGAATAATAATAATAATGACAGGAAGAACGATAAAACGACAATAATAATAACAATAATAACGATAATAGTAATAATAACATTTATAGCGGTAATTACGGTAATAACCATAATAACGATTACAATGAAGACAATATCGATAGTAATAATAATATCGAAAATAACAGTAAAATAATAATGATAATAACGTTAGTTGTAATAATAATTCTAACTATAATAACGATAATATCGTTTAATAATATTAACAATAATAATTATAATGATTGTAACTGTAATGACGATTACAATAATATCGATAATAATAGTAATAATAATAACAATAATTACGATAATAACAATAATGACGATATTATTGATAATAATCGTAATATCTATAATAATAAAAATAGTAATAATAATAATATTACTAACGATTATAACGATAATATTAATAAAAATTATAACAATAATAATAATAATCATAATAATAACGATAATAACGATAATGACGAATATAATAATAATAATAATAATAACTATAATAGGGTAATAACGATAACATTGATAATTATAATAACATTAATAACGATAATAACGATAATAATAATAATATTAAGTATAATATTCATAATAACAATAATAGCAATAATAATGATATCAATTCTAATAATATTAACGATAAAGACGATAATAACAATAGTAATAGCAATAATAACAATAATAACGATAATAATATCAATAATAATAACAATAATAATGATATTAACGATAATAATGATATTAACGGAAAAAATAATTACGATAATATCGATAATATCTATAATAATAATAACAATATTATAGATAATATCGATAATAATAATAATAATAGTAACAATAATAAAGATAATAACGATAATAAAGATAATAACGTTAATAATAATAATAATATTAACAACAATAATAGCCATAAAAACGAAAATAACGATAATAATAATAACGACCATGGGTGAAATAATAATTATAATAACAATTTTATCGATAATTACGATAATGACTATAACAATAATAACGATAATAACGTTATTAGCGATAATAACGATAATAATAGTAGTAATATTATCAATAATGACGACGATAAAGATAATAACATTGATATTAATAACGATAAAACGATATTATTAATAATAATAATAACGAAAAATATTAAAATAAATAAAATAATAATGATAAAAATGAAGATAATAACGATATTAACGATAATACCGATAATAACGATAAAAACAATAATTT
This sequence comes from Vespa crabro, assembly GCF_910589235.1. NCBI lineage: Eukaryota > Metazoa > Arthropoda > Insecta > Hymenoptera > Vespidae > Vespa > Vespa crabro. The sequence continues at coordinate 5,780,547 of NW_025813595.1, forward strand.
AGATAATAATAATGACAATAATAATGATAATAACAATAATAACGATAATGAAGATAATAAAGATAAAGATAACAACGATAAAAAGGATAAGGACGATTATAACTATAATAATAAAGACGATAAAAGCGATAATAGCATTAATAACAATATTCATAATAATCATAATATTAATAATCACGATGCTATTAATTATAATAATAATGATAATATCGATAATAATGATACTAACGATAATAGCTATAATAATGACAATAATAACGATGATGACGATAATAACAACAATATTATGGGTTATAACGATAATAACGATAATAATAATAACGATTATAAGGATAATAGTAATAATAATAATAACGATAATATCGATAATAACGAGAATAACAATAATAATAATAATGATAGTAACGATAATAAGCATAAAAATAATAATAATAATAAAGTTATTAACGATATTAACGGCAATAATGATAATACTAATTACAATAATGACGAAAATTACAATAATTATAATTACAATAACATCGATAATGACGATAATAACGATAACAATAATAACGTTTATAACAATAGTATCGATAATATTATAACAAATATAACAATAAGAACGATAATAATAATTATAATAATAACAAATAATAACGAACATAAGCATAATAACGATAATAATTATAACAATAATAATGATAATAACGACAATAATGGGAATAATAATAACATTAATAACGATAAAACGATAGTAACGATAATAAAAATAACGATAATGACAATGATAATAATATTAATTATAAAGTTAATAACGATAAGTACGATAATAACGATAATATCAATAATAATAATAGAGATAATAAAGTTAATATCGATAATAATAATGGCAACAATAACGATAATAACGTAAAAAATAATAATAATAGAAACAACATTTATAACGATAATAACTATAGTAACGATAATAACAATAACGATAATGGTGATGATAATAATATAAAAAATAACGATAATAGCGATAATTATGATATTAAGGATTATAATAATTCCGATAATAATGATTATAATAATACAGATTATAACGATAATAGTAGAAGTAATAATAACGATAATAACGATATTAACGTTAATATTAATAATAATAATAAAGACAACAACCATATTAACGATAATAACGGTAATAATAATAAGTATAATAACGATAATAACTATAATAATGATAATAACGATTATAATAATAACGACAAAAACGATAATAATAAGAATAATAATAACGATAATAAAAATAATAAGAACAATAATAATAATAATAGTAATAGAAATAAAGATAATAACGATAAAATCGTTAATAATAAAAACGATATTAAGGATAATAACGAAACTATTAATAAAAATAATAACCATAGTAACTATAATAACGACAATAATTTTAATAACAATAACGATAAGAACGATAATATTAATAATAATAATAATATTACTAATCATAACAATAATAATTATAATAATAATAATAATAATAATAATAATAGTAACGATAATTAGTATAATAATGATAATAATAGTAGTAATATTAACACGAATAATAAAAATAACGATAATGAAGATAATAACGATAATAATATTAAGATATTAACGACAATAGTAATAATAATAATGACGATTATAAAGATAATATCGATAATAATAATTAAGATAAAAACGACAATATTAATAATAATAATAACGATAATAACTATAATAAGGCAATAATATTAATAATAATAATAATAATAATAATAATAATAATAATAAAAACGATAATAACGATAATAACAATAATAAAAGTATTAATAATAACAATAATAACAATAATAACGATGATAATGTCATTAAAAATAATAATTACGATATATATTGATAACAATAATAATACTATCAACGATAGTATCGATAATATATAGAAATAATAATAACAATAACAGAGATAATACCGATATTAACGACAATAATAATATCACAATAAACGATAATAGTAATAAATATAATAACGATAGTAAAGATAATAACAACAATAATTATAATAATAATAAAGATAATAACGTTATTAACGATAATGACTTTAATAACGATAATAACGGTATTTTTGATAACAATAACGATAATAACGATAGTAACGGCAATGACAATAATATTAATAAAATTAATAAGGATAATTACGTTAATAACGATAATAGTAATTAATAATATTATGGACAGTAACGAAGATAATATTAATAATAATAACGATAATGACAATAATAACGATAAAATAATATTAATAACAACGATAATAACGATGACAACGGTAATATATATAATAATAATATTGTAGATAATAACGATAATAACGATAATAGCGATAGTAATAATAATAATCGCCTCAATAAAAATAGCGATAAATGCGACAATAACTATAATAACGAAATCAATAATAAAGATATTAACGATAATAATAAAAACGTTAATAATGATAATAATAATAAAAATAATAACGATAATAAGGATAATTACGATTATAATAATAATAATAACAATATAAACATTATTAATAATAATAATAGTAATAAAAATAATAACGAAAAGTACGATAAAATATTAACGATAATACCGAAAATAACGGTAATAATAATAATAAAAATAACGATAAAACGATAATAACCATAATAATAGTAGTTATAACAGCAATAATAACAATAATAACATTATTATATATAATTATAATAACACTATTAACGATAATAACGATAATATTAATAATAATAAAAACAATAATAGCGATAATAAAGATAATAAATGCAATAATAATAATAATAATTCCGACAATAGTAATGTAAATAATAACGAGGATAACGATAATAACGATATAAATAATAGCGATAATAACGATAATATCGATAATAAATATAACAATATTAACGTTAATAACGATTATTACGATAATAACGATAACAGTAAGAGTAATAATAATATCGATAATATGGTTAATTAAGAAAATAACGGTAATAACGATAATAACTATAATAACTACAATAATAATAATAACAATAATGATAATAACGATATTATCAATAATAACAATAATAACGATAATAACGATAATAAGAATAATAACGATAATAATTATAATAATTATACCAATAATAAAAACAATAAAAATAATAACGTAATAACGATAATAATAATAAGAATTATGAAGATAATATCGGTAATAACGATAATAACGATAATAATTATAATATTGACAATAATAACAATAATAACTATAATAACGATAATAACCGTAATAATGATAATAATGATAATGGCAATAATAATAATAATAATAATAATAATAACGAAAATAACGATAATAACGATGATAATAATAATAACATTAAAAATATTGATAATAACAAAAGTAACGATAATAACGATTATGATGAATTAATGATAATAATAATAACAATAATATCTATAATAACGGTAATAACGAAATTAATAGTAGGAAAATTAAAGGTAATAACTATAAGGTAATACGGATAATAACATTAAAGATAATGTCGATAAAAAAGACATAATGATAATAACGATAATAAAAACAATAATAATAAGAAGAATAACGATAATAATCATAATAACAATAATAATAATTATATCGAAAATAGCTACAATAATAATAATAATAATAACAACGATAATAGGGTGATAACGATAACATCGGTAATAATAATAATAATTATATCGATAATAACGATAATAACGATAATAACGATAATAATAAAAACCATAATAATAATAATAAAATAATAATAATCAAATTAATATCGTTAATATGGTTAATTACGAAGATAACTGTAATAAAAACAATATCGGCAAATTTGATAATTAACGATAAATGTGATAATAACGAAATTAACACTAATAACGATAATATTGAAAATAATAATAACGATAATGACAACAAAAGTAATAATAATATTAATGACAATAACTATAATAACGATAATAGTAACTATATTAATGACGATAATAACGATAATAACGGATAATAATATTTACAATAATAAAAATGTAATAATAAAGATAATAACGATGATAACGATATTGACGATAATAATAATAATATTAACAACGACATTAAGTATAATAACGATAAAATCGAGAATAATAATAAAAATAATATTGATATTAACGATAAAAACGATAATAAAATTAATTATAATTTCGATAATAGCAATAATAACGATAATAACAATATTAATAGTAAAAAAAAATAAAGATAGTATCGATAATAAGGATAATAATAATAATGTTAATAACGTTAAAAATGACAGTAACAAAAATAATAATAACAATATTAACGATATTATCGATAATAATAGTAATAATTATGACAATAACAACGACAATAACGATAAAAAAATAATAATAATAACGAAAATAAGGATAATAACGATGTCAACGATAATAATAATAACAATAATAAGGATAATTACAATAATAATAATGAAGAAAACAAGGATAATAACGATTACAAAGATAATATAAATAACAATAATAAAGATAATAACGATAATAACGATTATACGTATTACAACAATAACGATAATAACGATAATAGAAATAATAATAGGAACGATACTGGAGATAAAACGATAAAAATGTTAATAACTATAATAACTATAATAGTTATTAATATAATAACAATAATAACTATAATAATATTAACAATATTAACGTTAATGATGATAATAAAAATAATAACTATAATAACGGTAATAACAATGAAATTAATAGTAATAATAGAGATATTAATGTCAGTAACGCTAATAACGATAATCATAATAACAATAATAAAGATAAATACAATAAAAACTACAATAATAATAATAAAATTAAAGTAAATAGAGATAATTACTATTTCAAAGATAATAATAATAACAATAATAACGAAAAAAACGATATTAACGATAATAACAATAATAATAATGACAACAACGATACTAATAATATTAATAAAAACAATAATAACGATAATAACAATAATATTATGAAGAATAATAACGATAATAATGATAATATCGAAAATAATAATAGCAATCATAACGATTTTAACGTTAATAACGATAATAATAATAACGTTAATAACGTTAATAACATTATCAACGATAATAATATTAATGAAGATAATAAAGATAATAACTATAATATTTATTATAACGATAATAATAATGACGATAATAACGTTGATAACGTAAATATCGATAATAATAATAGTAATAATAAAAATAATAACGATAAAAAAGATAATATCGATAATAATATTAACGATAATATCGACATTATTAATAATAATAACAACGATAATTACGATTATAACCATAATAAAATTAATAATAATAAATACTTATATAATAATAGATAAAATAGATAATATAATAATATATAATATAATAATATAATAATAGATAATAACAATATTAACGATAATATCGATAATAACGATAATATAAGAATAATAGTAATAGCAATAATAACGATAATAACGATAATAACGATAATCATTCTAAGAAAAATAAATGCAACATTGGTACTATCGTTAAAAACAATAATACTAATAACACTAATAACGTTATTAACGATTATAATGATAACAACGTTAAGAATATTAAAAATAATAACAATAAAAACAATAATAACGATAATAAAGATAATAATAGAAATAATAATAACATTATTAGGCATAATATCTATAGTAACGATAAAGACGGTAAAAATGGTAGAAATAATAACAGTAATAACAATAATTAGGATAAAAACGATATTAACGATAAGAATAATAACGATAATAATGATAATATTGATAATAATAATAACAATATTTACGATAATATCGATAATAGATATAATAATAATTACAATATTAACGATAATAACGATAATAAGAAAAAAAATAATATCGATAGTAGCAATAATAATTATAATGATGATTATATTAGTAATAATAATAACGATTGTAACGATAATAACGATAATAACGATAATAATTATGAAATTAGTAATGGCAATTACGTTAAGAACTAAAATAATAACAGCAATAATAACTATAAAAACGATAATAATGATAATAAAAGTATTAACAATTAGAACAATAATAACGATAATATCGATAATAACATTAACAATAATAATAATAACGAAAGTAAAGATAATAACGATGACAACGATAATAATAATAACATCAATAATAATGATAATAATGATAAAAATAATAATAGTCATAACAATAATAACGCTAATAACGCTATTTATGATATAAATAATAATGATAATGACGAAGAAAATAATATTAATAATAACGATAATAACATTAATAATAATAACAACGTAAATAACGATAATAGCATTAATAATAATAAAGATATTAACGGTAATAACAATTATAATAATAATAATAATAATAATATTAATAACAATAACAACGTTTATAATGATAATAACAATAATAATAACAACATTAATAAAAATAATAACGATAAATCGATATTAACGATAATAATCTTAGTAATTATAACAATATTATTAATAATAACGATAATAACGATAATAATATTAACAATAATATCGATAACTACTATCATACCGATAATTATAATAATAATGATATCGATAATAAGGATAATTACGAAAAAAAGTGTAATAACGATAAAAATGATAATAACGGTAATATAGATAATAACGATAATAACCATTATAAAAATAAAAATTTTAATAACAATAAAAACGATAATCACGATAATAGCAATAATAATAATTCGATAATGGCGATAATAGCTATAATAATAATAACGAGAATTACGATAATGATTATAGTAATAATATCGATAGAAACAATTATAACGATAATAACGATAATGACGATAATAGTAATAAAATTAATAACGTTACTTACGATAATAACGAAAATAATTATTGCATTAATAAAGATAAATACGATAATAAAAATAATAATAATAACGATATTAACGATAAAAGCAATAATAATAATTATGATAATAACGTTAATAACGACAATAGTAATATTAATAATAACGATAATAACAATTATAAAGATAATAAAAATATAGAGAATAAAGTCAACAACGATACTAACGGCAATAACGATGATAACAATAAATTTATAACGAAAATAACGATAAAAACGATTATAACGATAATAAGAATATTTAAAATATTAACGATACTAACGATAATATTGATAATAATGATAATAATAACAATAATAATCATAACAGTAATAACGATAATAACGGGTATGATGATAATAATAATAGTAATAATAACGTTAATAAGGATAATAACGATAAAATCGACAATAATAAATACAATAATGACGATAATAATTATAATAATCAAAATAATAATAATGATATCAACGATAATGAAGATAGAATCGATTATAATATTAATCATAATAACGAAAATAACCATAATATTGATAACATCGATAATAACGATAATAACAATAAAAATACTATAAAAAATGAAGATAATAACGATATTAACGTAAATAACGAAATTAATAATAATAATAATAACGATAATAACCATTATAATAATAGTGACAATAATAACAATAATAAAGATTATAATAATAACGATAATAACGATAATAGTATAATAATATTAACGATAATAACGATAATACCGATAATAATAATAAAAATAATAGAGATAACAACGATATTAACCTTATTATCGATAATAATATTAACAATAACAACGATAATGACGATAATAATGATAATAACGATACTAACGATAATAACGATAATAATAATAACGATAATAATGATAATAATTATAATATTAATATCGATAATAAAATACTGACGATAATGGTGATAATAATAGTTATTACAATAACGCTTATAATGATACCTACAAAAATAACGATAATAATAAGAAAATTAATAACTATAATTAAGTTAATAACGAAAATAATAGTAGCAATAAAAAAGATAATAACAATATTATTAATAATAATAGTAATAACAATAAAAACTATAATAGCGATAATAAAGATATTAATAATAACGATAAAAACGATAATAGTAACAATAATAACATCGATAGTAACAATATAAACGATAATAACGATAATATTAATAACGTTGATAACGATAATAGCAATAATAATAATAAATATAATAACGATATAAACGATATTTGCGATAATAACAATAATAATAATAAAGAAAACAACGATTTATCTTTAATAACGATATTAATAAAAACGATAATAATGATAGTAATGATGTTAACGATAATAATAATAAGGATAATGATAATAATGATTATGATAATAACGATAATAGTAATAATAATATCGCTAGTAATAATAATTTCGATATTAACGATAATAGGATAATAATAATAACGATAATGAGGATGATAATAATAATAATAATTACATCGATTATAACGATATTAATGATAATAACATTAATAATTATAACAACGATAATAATTATAATAATAATAACAATAATAACAATAATAAATATAATAACGAAAATAATAATAATAATAATAATAATAATAATATCGTTAATAACGATAATAACGATAATAATAATAGTAATAACAATAGTAACGAAAATAACGATAATAACATTAATAATAATAATAATAACCAAAGTAAGTATAATAAGGGTGACAACTATAATATTAATAACAATAATAGCGATAATAATAATAACGATAATAACGATAATAATAATACTAATAATAACAATAATAACGATATCATTGGAGATAACGATAATAACGTTAATAATAATAATCATATTAAAACATAATAACGATAACAACGGTACTAACGATAATAAAAGTAACAATAGTAATGATAATAAAGATAACATCGAATATATTAATAACAATGAAAACGCTATTAGCGATATTAATAATAAAAATAATGACAATAATGACATAAATGATGATCATAACATAAACAATTATGACGATTGTAACGATAATAACAATAATAATATTAATTGTAATATCATAAATGAAAGTAATAACGATAATAACGTTTTTGACGACAATAATAATAACCAGAATAACGTTAAATAAGATGATATAAATAATAATAATACCGATAATATCGAGAATAATGATACTAACGATAATAATAATAATAGTATTTCGATAATAACGATAATTGCGATAAAAGTAATATTAATTATAAGGATAAAATCGATTATAACGATAATATTAATAATAATAATAACCATAATAACGATAATAACGATAATAATAAAAACATTAATAACGATAATAACTATAATAACGATAATATTAATACTAATTATATCAATTATAATAATAACAACGATAAAAAATATAATAACATTAATGTTGATAATAACGAAAATAATAATAATAATAATAACAATTATTAGGATATTAACAAAAAGAACGATAATAACTATAATGACGACATAAATATAGTATTAAAAAATATAATAACGAAAATATCGACAATAATAATAACGATAATGAGGTCAAAAGTAATAATAATAATTACGATAATAACGATAATAACGATAATAACCATGATAATAATAACAATAATATCGATAATAGCGATAATAACGATAATAACAATTTTAATAGTTATAAAAATAAAGATAATAGCGATAATATGGGTAATAATAATAATGATGATAACGATGAATCGACAATAACGATAATAACAATAACAATTAAAACGATAATAACGTAAATAACGATAATAACGATAATAAGGATAATAACGTTAACATCGATAATAATAATAACAATGATATCGATAATAAGGATAATTAAAAAAATAACGGTAATAACGATAATAAAGGTAATAACGACAATAATATTAATAATAATAACGATAATAACGATAATAACGATAATAACGATATTAACGTTAAGGATTATAACAATAATAAAGATATTAACTATTTTAACGATAACAATAATAATAATAATAACGATAATAGCGATAATAGCGATATTAAGGATAATAATAATAAAAATAAAGAATTTATAGATAATAAGGTTGATAGTAAAAATAGTAATAAAATTAATAACGATAATAAGGAAAATAGCGGTAATATTTATAAGAATAATTCCGATAAGAACTATAATAACGATAAGATTCATCATAAAAATATCGGCAAGACGGATATTAATGATGAGAATGATAATAATGAAAACAATAATAACAATAATAACGATAATAACGATAGTAATAAAAATTTTAAGAATGATTATAGCGAAAGAAAAGATAATAACGACAATAATAACAATAATAATAACGATAATAACTATCATATCGATAATAATAAAAGTAAAAATAACAATAATAACAATGTTAAAGACAATAACGTTAATACTGATAATATTAATAATAATAATAAAACAATAATAATCATCAACATAATAACGATATAAAGGTTATGTTGAGAATAATAATAATAATAATAACAATAATAAGGATAATATCGTTAATACCGTTAATAGTAATAACTACAAATTCGATAATAATGAAATTAATGAAAATAACTATAATAAATATAATAAATATAACTATATAAACGATAATAATAATAACAATTATAACGAAAATAATGATATTAACTATAATAATAATTATAATAATCATTACAATAACAATGATAATAGAGATAATATCGATAATAATAATCACGATTTAACGATAACAACGATAATAGCAATAATAATAATAAAAATATCAATAATATGGATAATAACGTTAGGAACCATATTAATTATCATAACAATAACGATAATAACGATTATAACGATAATAATAATATTAATAAAAACGATAAAAGCGATAAAAATAATCATAATAATAATGAAAATAAGCATAATAACGATAACAACGAATATAATAATAACATTAATAGCGATAATAAAGATATTAACGATAATAATAATAATAATAATATAGATAAAAACGATAATAACGATAATAACGACAATATCGATAATAATAATAACAATAGTAACGAAAGTAACATTAATAATAATAATAGTAATAACAATAAAAACGATAATAACGATAATAACGACAATAATTCTAATGATATTTACGATAAAAGTAATAATTATAATAACGATAAGAACGACAATAACGATAATAATAATAATAATAACAATAACGAAAATTAGGATAATAACGATAATAATAATAATAATAGTAACGAAAATAAGGATAATAACGATAACAACGAAAATAATAATAACAATAATAGCGAAAATAACGATCACAACGATAATAACGATAATAATAATAATAATAATAATAACGATAAAAACGATAAAAACGATAATATCGAAAATAACGATGATAACGATATTAACGGTAATAATAATAATAAGAGTAACGATGATAACGATAATATCGATAATAATAAAAATAATAATAATAATTATGATCCTAACGATAATAAAGATAATAACGATAATAATAACAATAGCAAATGTTAATAGTAATAATAATAATAGTGATATAAAGATAATTACGTTAATAATGATAACAATAATAAAGATAATACCGATATTGACATTAATAACAATAATAATAACAGCAACAATGACGAAAATTAAGATAATAAAAATTATAATAATAACGATACTAAGAATAAGAACGATATCACCAATAATATTAATAACATTAATAAAGATATTATCGATTATATTAATAAAAATATTAACGATTATAAAGATAGTTATAATAATAGTATTAACAATAATAACGATAATAACAATATTAACGATAATAATGATAATAATATTAGTAATATTAAGAATAATAACAATAATAACGATAATAACGATAATAAGGATAATAAAAATAACGAAAGTTACGATTATAACGATAGAATAAATATTAATAATACCTATAATAAGGATAATAACGATATCGTTGATAATAATAATAACAATAATAATGATAATATCAATATTAATATTATCAATATTAACGATAATAAAGATAATTTTAATAATAATAATAACGATAATAACGGTTATAACGATAAATATAATAACGATAATATTGTTGTTAACGATAATAACGATAATAACGTTAATATCGATAATAATAATAACAATATTTACGAAAATATCGATAATAATAATAATTACAAAAATAACGACAAACAAGATAGTAACAATAATACTAACAATAATAATAATGGTAGTAAAAAAATAATGATAATTATAATAACGATAATTACGATAATAAAGAAATTAACGATAATAATAATGATGATAATGACGAGAATATTAATAATAATAATATCGAAAGTAACAATAATAACGATAATTAGGACAATAGTAATAATAATAATAACGATTATAACGATATTATCGATTATAATAAGATTAATAATAACGATAATACAAATAATAACGATATTAATAATAAGAACAACAAAGATTATAGCGATAATATTGATGATAACGATAATAAAAAAATAATAATATTAATGAAAAGAATAACGATGATACCGATATTGACGGTAATAATAATAATAAATATAAATATAATATGGTTAATAAGGATAGTAATAATAATAATAATAACAATAATAATAATGACTATAATAATGAAAACAAAAATAACGAAAAGGAGAAAAATAACGATAATAATTATAACCATAATATCGATAACAACGATAATAATGGTAACAATAATAATAATAACGATAATAAGGATAATAAAGATAAGAATGATTATAATAATAACAATAATAACAATAATAACAATAATAACGATAATAATAATAGTAATAACAACGATAATTACGATAATAACGTTAAAAGCGGTAATAATAATATTAATATTAATATAAACGACCATCACGATTCTTACGATAATAATAGTAGTAATAAAAGCACTAATGACAATTATAACGATAATAATGATAATAATGATAATAAAAACAATAATATCAACAAAAATAAAGGTAATTACTTAATTAATAATAACGGTAAGAAAGTTAATAACAAAAAAACGGTAATAAGGCCTTAATAATAACAATAATTACTTTAAAATTGATAGTAACGATAATAAATATAATAATAAAAGTAATAATAATAATAACAATAATAGCGACAACAACAATAATAGCAATAATACTGATAATAAAGATAAAAATAAAAATAATAATAATAATAACAATAATAACGCTAATAATGATAATAATAATAATAATAATAATATCAATAATAACGATAGTAACGATGATAACAATAATAGTAATAATAATAACGATAGTAATGATAATAACGAAAATAATAGTTGTCATAAAAACACTAAACAAAATAATAAGGATAATAACGAAATTAATAATAATAATTTTAACAATAATAACGATAATTTCTACAACAGCGATATTACTAACAATAATAACGATAATATTGATAATAGTAATAACGAGAATAACGATAATTATGATAATAACGTTAACAGCGATAATAACGATAATAATAATAAAGCTAGTAATAATAATAACGTTAAAAACGGTAATCATGATTATAACGATAATAATAATAATAATAACAAGAATTAATGTAATAACAGAAAAAACGATAAAACGACAATAGTAATAACAATTATAATGATAATAATAACAAGAACAATAGCGATAATAGCGATAATATCTATAATAATATTTTTAACAATAATAACGATAATGAGGATAGTCACGATAATAACGATAATAAAGACGATAATATAGATAGTAACGATATTATTGATTATAAGGAAAATAATTATAAAAATAATAGCAATAATATCCGCAATATCGGTACTAATAATTACAATTTCAACGATAAAAACAATAATAATATCAATAAAAACGAAAGAGACGATAATAACGATAATAACGAAAATAATATCGATAATAACGATAATAATAATAATAATAATATTGATAATAACAATAATAGCGAAAATAATGATAATAATTACAATAATAATAACCATAGTAACGATAATAATAAAAACAATACGAACGATAATAATGATAAATCGATAATATCGATATTAATAATTACAATAATAACAACAATAACGATAATAATAAAATAAGGAAAACAATAATAAGGATAATAACGGAAATAAAGGTAATAATAATAAATATAGTAACGATAACAATGATAATAACGATATTAACTATTATAACAATAAAAATAATAAGGATAATACAGAAAATAATGATAATAATAATAAATATAACAACTATAACAATGATAATACCGATAACAACAATAATTATAACAATCTTAACAACAATAACAACGATAATAACAAAAACAATGAGAACAACAATAAATATAATAACGATAATAGCGATAAAAATTATGTTAATAATAACGATAATAACGTTAAAAAAAATAAAATTAATAACAATTATAATTGCAATTATAACGATAATAACAAAAACATAGTAATGATAATATAAATAATAATAATGACGAGAATAATGGTAATAACGATAAGAAAAATAATAATAAAATAACAACGAAATTAAGTATAATAACGATAATAATAATAACGATAATAACGATAAGAACGATAATAACAATATTAATGATATTGAGAACAAAGATAATAACAATAATAACGACAATAACGATGATAGCGATAACAATAATAACAATAATAACGATAATAACAAAAATAATGATAATACTGATAATAACAATAATAATGATAAAGATAACAACGTAATAGTAATAATAATCATTACGATTATAAAGATAATATTGTTAATAATAATAACGATAATAATTTTAATAAAAATATCATTAATAAAGCTCTAATAATGATACAAACGATAATAATAGTACTAATAATAACAATAATATTAATCATAACGGTATAAAATATAATAACATTAATAATGATAATAACGATATATTCGAAAATAGAGATAATAATAATAACAATGATAACTATAATAACGAAAATAAAGATAATAATAATAACGATAATATCGATAATAAAAATAATAATAATGACGATAATAACAATAATAGTAGTAACAATAAAATCGATAATAACTATAATAATTATAATAAATAACATAATAACAGCAAAAATTACTATAATAACGGTAATAACAGTAATAATAACAATTATGACGAAAATAACGATAATATTGATAATGATAATAATAATAATAACGATAATAACGATAATAAAACATAATTATATTTAAAATTATAACAATAGTAAAAATAGAAATAATAACGATGGTAACGATAATGACGATACTTATAATAATATTAATAACTACATTAAGGATAATAACGATAATAATGATAATAATAATAATAATAATAATAATAATAAAAATAACAATAATAATAACAACAATATTATCGATGATAACGTTAAGGACGATAACAATAATAACGATAATTAGGGTAAATATAATAAAAATAATAACGATAATAACGATAATATCAAATATAATAATAATACTAAAATCTATAATGGCGATAATAATAATAACAATAATAACAATAATTACTATAATAAAGACAATAACAATAATATTAAGTACGATAATAACGGCAATAAAGAGGATAACGTTAATAACAATAATAACGATGATAATAATAACGATACTTATTATAATAATAATAAGAAAAATAACGATAATTGCGATAAATATAGTAATAATAGTAACAATATTATCTATAATATCTATAATAACGACAATGACGATATTAAAGGTAATAATAATAATAATAATAATAATAATAATAATAATAATAATAATAATAATAATAAAAATAGTAATAACAATAATAACAATAATAATAATAACAATAATAATAATAATAATAATAATAGTAATAATAATAAAGATACTAACGAAAATTACGATTATAACGATTATATCGTTAATAATAATATTATTACAATAATAATAATAATAACGATTATAAATGTAATAACAATAATAAAGAAAATAACGTTTATAATAATAACATTAATAGCAATATTATCGATAATAACGTTAATAACGATAATAATAATAACAATAATAACGATAATAACTTTAATAAAAGTAATAATATTATCAATAATATCGATAACTACGATAAGAATGATAATTATAATAATAATATATCTATAATAAGGATTATAGCGATAAGAACGATAATTATAATAAAAATAATATCAATAATAATGATAATAATGATAGTAATAATAAAAATAATACCGATAATAATGATAATATCGATAATAATAGTAGTATTAATAATAATAATAACAATAATAACGATAATAACGATAATAACGATATTAACGATGACAAAAGTAACGATAATAACGATAATATCGATAATAATAATAACGATAATGACGACGATAGTATTAATAATTATAACGATAATAACTATAATAACGATAATAATAATAATTATAATATGGTAAAAATAGATATTAAGGACAATAACGATAATAATAATAACAATTATAACGTTAATATCGAAAATAATGCAAATAACAATAATATTGTTTTAACGTTGATAATAATTACGATAATAACGGTAATAGTAATAATAATAATAATGGTTATAAAGATAATATCGATAATAATAATAATAATAATAAAGATTTTTTTTTTGATGGTCTGAGAATGCTAAACTTTACGCACTGACCCAGGGACCCTAGAGGAACCCTTTTCCATTTGGGTCCCCCGTTAAAGTCCCTGGAGTGTCGGGCTCACCGTTGGAATAGGCATTAACGACTAAACTCATATCCATCCTAGTAGCATGTTGAAAACATCCCGGCAAAGTCATGTGACATTACTTCGGGATGGCGACACTACATCAAGTCCCATTAATTGGACTCCCTCATTTCGGCACTACGTGGCAGGAACCAGGGGCAACGTTGGTGGCACATCTATGGGCCGCCCATCTCCTTCTTCTTCTTACGTAAAATTGCTCTCACGTAGTAGGCAAACATGTTCCACTCCTTCTGACCTCACAGCATTTTTTCTACAATGTTTCTCGGCGAGATGTCTCCGATCTCCTGCTCCAAGGCCAATCGTTCGGCGCTCCAACGTGCACATATGAAAATTGTGTGGTGGGCGTCGTCGACGGTTGAGTCGCCATAGGGGCAGTTGCCATCTACTGCTTTCCTCATCTTTGCGAGGAAGGAGCGGAATAAGCCATGCACAGTCAGGAATCGGGTGAGATAGAAATCTACCTCTCCCACCTGCCGGTTTAACCAGTTGTCAAGTCGACCGATGAGTTGGGCTGTCCATCTGCTCCTAGATTCCTGCTCCCATCTGCTTCGCCAGGTCTCGATGCTGGTAAACCTGGCGAGCATTGATGCCTCCTCCTTACCCAAAACGGACCTCTGCTGGTGGACGAATTGTCTCTCCTGGGCTAGTAGATCTATCGGTATTACCCCGCGACCACTAGCACAGCAGGTTCAGCGACCGTGCGGTAGCACGATGCGATTCGAAGAGCGCCCCTCCTCTGTACCCCGGCTATGCGCTTGCGATAATTCTTCATTCGCAGCGCCTCGGCCCATACTTCTGCGCCGTACAGTATCACTGCTTCGACGGCACGCATCAGTATTCGCCTAATGCATGGTCGGGGGCCGTTGACCTTGGCCATATGTGTGCCCAGCGTGGCTACAACCGTCGCGTCTCCTACGGTGAAGTTGCGCAAGGTTTTGATGCGCGTCTTGGTTAGTAACACGATCAATGTTTTCTGTGCTGCTAAGGATAGCACGTGCTCTTCCATCCAGGAGATGACTCTGCGCATGACCTGGTTGAGCAGCAGCTAAGCCCCCCTCCGTGTATCTTACAGTTATGACAACTGCAATGTCGTCTGCGTACCCAATCAAGAAAGCGCCTTCAAGAACTGCCATACGTAAGATACCGTTGTAGGAAATATTCCACATATCCGGTCCTAGTATGGAGCCCTGAGCTGCCCCCGATGTCAACACCAATCCTTTTGGACCATCGCTAGTATTGTATTCTAGGAAGCGCTCGTTAAGATTATCCCCGAGTATTCGAAGTATGTACCCCGGAACTCTGAAATTACGTTCCAGCGCTTCCTTTGCCAAGTCCCACCTGATGGAGTTGATGGCATTTCTCTAAGGTGGCCAGAAGACACAAAGGGCGGGAATGGAGATTCCCGCGCTCAGTCATTTTTGCGGCCTTGACAAGCTTCTGAACTGCGTGGATGGTGGAGGGGCCGGATAGAAATCCATACTGGCGGGCAGCAAGATCCCCCGCTACCCCCACGGCTGCGTGCAACCGTAGCCTAAGAAGCTTCTCCAGGAGCTTGCCAGCCGTATTGAGCATACATATAGGCTTGTATGACGAAGCAGACTCTGCTGGACCCTTGCCCTTGATGATGAGCACAAGCTTCGCTTTCTTCCACGGGGCCGAGAAGATGCCCTCCCTGAGGCACTTGTACACGTTTAGGAAGAGCTCAGGGTGACACTGCGCAACGGCTTTAATTACTTCCGCTGGAAGTCCGTCAGGACCTTTCTTGTTCCGCATAGAAGATGTGGCCCTGAGATGCTCTTCTTCCGTAAATTGTGACGCCTCTGTTATGCCAGGCGAAGCCATGCTAATCTTTCTCTTCAGATGTGAGGGGAATATAGTATGCACGATGTATTCCAACGTACGCGCGCCCTGAGTGATTTCTTGCGTTTGGGTTCCCAGCTTGCGAGTGACGATCTGATACCCTAATACCTACGGATTCTGATCGACTTCCAGGCACAGGTACTTCCTGCACCGTCGTTGACTGGCCATGATTCCCACTTCAAAGCTTTTTTGGCCGCTTGATACTCTGCAGCCAAGGAAGCAGCGTCGAGTTCTAGTCTCTTCGCTCGTTTTGCAAACGGCTAAGCCTTATGCACTTCTTACGAAGATCTGCGATCTCGTTCGTCCACCAGTATGCAGGACGCCTCTGCCGTTTCGTGGTCTTCTTTGGTACCGCTATCGCGCAAGCCTTTTGAATGAGCTGCAAAATTGCTGCAGTAATCATCCTGGCTTGTTCTGTTGGCGATCGTCTCACGGTAGCAATTTGAAGGGATCTCCAACCTTCTTCTATGAACTAAGACAGCCTATCTCGATCCATTCTTGCAATGTTCCACCGGAGAAATCTTTCTGCACTTTTCACGGCTGGTCTCCTATGGTGTACATCGAATAGGATGCAATGATGGTCGTTCCTGGTATAATCATCAATTACACGTCAGCCTGCGACTCTTGGCAAAAGTTTTTCGTTGGCTAGAGAGTCGTCCGGGATCGTCTCTTTGTAGCCAGGCTTACGGAAGGTTGGTGTCGCGCCTGTGTTGAGTATTGATAGCTCTAGTCTCAACGCCTACTCCATGATACGTCTTCCCCTCGTCCGGCATGGCCTCCCCCCATTCGAGAGCTTTGGCATTGAAGTCTCCAGCCACAATGAGATCCCCTTGTTCAATGATTAAAACGATATCAGCTTGTTTCTCAGAGCAGATCTGGGTTAAAAGATGGTGCGCCGTCTTGCTCCTATTGAGATTACCCTGAAGTACTCTCATCCTGTTTTCCTCTTGTTGGCTGTTGCATGGGCCTCCTGGAAAGCTTTGAAGTCCCTTGATCCAGTCAGGTGCTTCTTAAATTCATCAACACTATTGGAACACAAAGAGAATGTAGGCTCGCTGACTTTGCAGTCTTTGATCTTGTGCTCCGTGCCGCCGCAGTAATAACAAAACTTACTGCGATCAGAGCTCTTGCACGAGGTGCTATAATGACCATAGTCGAGACAGCCGTAGCATCGCCTCACTTCTGCTCTTCGCCTGACCCTGCAGCTGACGAAGCCGACCAGCACTCGGCCGACCTTTAAAAGCTTCGCAGCTGCTTCCTTTTTTAGTCTGACGATGGCCAGGCGTTGTTGTCTCGCGTTGCGGTTCGTCAATCTAACCTCTGGTTGCCACGCGTAGTCTGGCAGGGTCCTCTTTAGGGTTTCCTCGACTTCCACCACCGATGTGCAGCAATCGCAGTCCCGTACCTGCAGCGTAGCTCTAGGGACCAGTTCCGTGATGCTGCTCGTTTCTCCTACTTCTTTCCTCAGAGTTTCTGCGAATGTCTTGATATGCGCAGTGGTCTTCTTAAGTTCGAGGAGAACCCATCCAGTCTTGGTCTGCCGGACCGATATAACGCCTACTCCTGTGCCGCTGGTCTTGAAGAGCAGATGGATGATCCGACTACGTCTGCGTAAGATTTACCGTGCGCAGGTTTCAGGCGAATCGCGTCCGGCCTTGTTCTCTTTCTCGGACTGTCCTCCGATTTGCTCGGCTTCTTCTTCACTTACTGTGGGTGTTTCGTCGCCTTCTTCACTGGATTCTCCTTATCTTTCTTCTTCTTCTCGATCACCGTCCATTTGGTGGCTTCGGACGTCGTCGTCTCTTGCCTCGTTCTTTTGAGGCTTTCTTCAGGCGGATGATCTGTTATCTGCGGCGGACTTGTGGCTACTCTCTTATTTGCGCCGACATCAGTTGTAGAATTTGTCCAAGGGTTCTGAGAAACTTGGGAGAGGTTCCCCGCTCCCTTGTTGTCTTTTTTCGATATTTATAAATGAATTCGAGACTATCTATGATGTCCTCAAGTTCTGGGAGCCCTTGCTTAATCGCGTTGTTAATGTTTGGCTGCGTAGTAATAGCCGCCTTCATTTTGGCAAGAATATCTTTCGCTTGCGCGAGTTTCTCACTCTCTCCATTATGGTGTCCCCTTTGCAGGCTGGATAGGTGACGTCAGGCCGGAGAACCGCGTACAATCAATGGCTCTGGCAATCAATTGCCACTCCTCCAAGTGGCTTCCCTTATATCTTGCTCTTTCTGGCGCTATAGACACACCGCAGGTCATGTCGCCAATCAGTGGTGCTCTTCCTGATGTAATATCCAGAGCTGGTGCTAGGTTGTCTACACCAAGCTCCTGGCAGTTGATGGATGACTACGGCGGGTGCCCTGCCCTAACACCACATGACACCACCGTAGGGTGGGTTTCAGTCCCACGCTCTCTTTCAACTATTTCTATACTATACATCTTAAGAAATATAATTATTGGGTGGCAAGTTCCCCAAAGGAAAGGAAAGGAAAGGAAGGAAGTTTGATAGGGAGAGAAAGAATAGAAAATGATATAAAAGAAGATCAAAGATAGGAATAGCCGTACAAGAACATTCACACGCTATTCACACAGTACCTTTTAGTCGTCCACTACGACAAGCAGAAGTACTGCGGCAGTATACTACTAACCCACACGCACAGGGAATAATAATAACGATAATAATGATAATGGCATTAAAAATAATGACGATAATAACATTAATAACGATAATAATAATAATAATAAAAATAACGATAATAACAATAATAACGATAATAACGATAATTACGATAACAATGTTAATAATAATATCGAAAATAAAGACAATAACGATGACAACGAATATAATAATAACAATAATAACGATAACAACAATAATTACGATAATAATAATAATAAAAACGATAATAATGGTAATAACGATAATAAAGATAATAACGGAAATAACGATAATAACAATAATCATAATAACCATCATAACGATAATATCGATAATAATAATGATAAAAACAATAATAAGGATAATAACGATAATAACGATTATAATAATAACGATAATAACCATAATAATAATAATCATAATAACGATAATAAAGATAGTAACGATAATAATGTTAACAATAATAATAATAATTAATGATAATAAAGATGATAACTACTCTAATAATATTAATAATAATAATAATAACGATAATAACGATAATTACGATAATAATAATAGTAATAATAACAATGATACCATTAATGACGAAAATATCGATAATAACGAATATAATAATTACGATAATAACCATAATAATAATGATAATATTAACGGTTATAACGATAATAACGAATATAATGATGATAATAACCATAATAATAATAATAATATTAACGCTAATAACGATAATAATTATAAAATCGATAATAATAATAACAATATTAACGATTATATCGATAATAATAATAATCGTTATCACAATAATAACGATAACAACGATAATAACGATAATAACAATAATTACGATAATAACGATAATAATAATAACGGTAATAAGGATAATAATAATAGTAATAATAACAATAATAACGAATAATATAGATAATAACAATAAACATAATAACGAGAATAACGATATTATAGATAATAATAATAACTATATAAATGTTAATATAGATACTAATAAATATTATAATATCAATAAGAACGATATTAACGATAATAACGATTATAATAATAACGATAATAACGGTAATATTAATAATAATAATAACGATAATAACGATTATAATGATAATAATAATAGTAGTAATAACAATAATAGGAATAATAAGAATAATAACGATAATAACGATAATAATTATAACGAAAATATCGATAATATCGATATTAATAGTATCAATATTAACGATAATATCGATAATAATCATGATAATAACAATAATAACGATAATAGCGATAATAATAATAATAAAAATACTAATGCCAATAGTAACGATATTAACGATCATAACGATTATAATTATAAAGTTAATAAAGATAATAATAGTAGTAATAATAACAATAATAACAATAATAGCCAAAATAATGTTATTAACGATAACATTGATAATAATAATTACAATAATTACAGTAAAAACGATAGTAAAGACTGTAATAATAACAATAGTAGCGATAATAATAAATATAATAATAACGATTACAACAGTAATAACGATAATAACGATAATAATAATAACAATATTAACGATAATATCGATAATAATAATAATAATAATTATAATAATAATAACGATATCAACGATAATAAATATAAATACGATATTAATAATAATAATAGTAATAATAACAATAACGATAATAACGATAATAAGAATAAAAATTATAACGATACTGACGGTAATAATAATGAAAGTAACGATAATAACGATAATAGTAATACCGATAATAACGTAAATAATGATAATAGCGCTAATAATGAAAGTAATAATATTTATAATAACGATTATAAAGATTGTAACGGTAATATACTTAACGATAACAACGGCAATATTTTTAATAATAATAACGATGAAAACGATAATAACGATATTAAGGTTATATGAATAATAATAATATTAATATTAACGATAATATCGACAATATTAACAATAACAATAATAATAATAACGATAATAACTATAATTGCGTTAATAACGATATTAATAATAACGGAAATAACGATAATAGCAATAATAATAATAAAGATAATAACGTTAATAACGATAATAATAATAAAAATGACAACGATAATAACGTTAATAGCAATAAAAATAATATTAAGGGTAATAGCGATAATAATTATTATAACGATAATATATATAATAACAATAATAATAATAACGATAATACTGATAATAACTATTATATCGATAATAATAATAATAATGATAACAATAATAACAATATTAACAGTAAAAAGGATAATAACGATAATAATAGTAACAATTGTAACGATAATATCGATAAAAATTAAGATAATATCAATTTTAACGTTAATAACGACAATAACGATTCTAACAATAAGAATATTAATAATATTAACGATAATAACGAAAGAAAAGGGAATAATAATAATAATAATATCAATAATAGCAATAGCAGAGATAATAACAACAATAATTATAATAAAAATAACGAAAAGATCGATAATATCTGAAACAATAATAACAATAATAATGATAATAACGATAATAATAATAATAATAATAATAGCAAAAATTACGAAATTAACGATAATAATAAGAAGAATCATGAAGATAATAACGATATTAACGATACAAAAGATACTAGTGATAATGGTGATAATAATAATAATATTGATAACAACGATTAAAGATAATAATGATAATAACAATAATAATAATAGTAATAATAATAATAATCATAATAATAATAATAATAACGATAATAACGATAATAACATAATAATAATTTTATAATAACGAAAATAACGATAATAATAATAACAATAATAACGATAACAAGGAAAAAACGATAATAGTAATATTAATAATAACGAGAATAAGGATAATAACGATAAAAAGTATAATAACAATATCAATAATAATAATAAAATAATGATAACCACGACGACAACGATAATAATAATAAAAATAATAATGATAATAACGATCATAACGACAATAGCGATAATAATAATGTTAATAATAACGATAATAACGATAATAACGTTAATAATCGTAGTATTATAACAGTAAGAAAGATAAATGGTATATTTAAGGTAACAATAATATTGATAATAACGATAATAATAATAAGATAATAACGACAATACTAATAATAATAAGATCGATAATAAAGATTATAACGATTATAATAATAATAATAATAATAATAATAACAATAATAACCATAATATCTATAATAGTATAGCAATAAAATCGATAATAACGATAAGAATGAAAATATTAATAACATAATTAACGATAATACCGATAATAATAATAACAATAATAACAATAGCAAAGATAATGACGATAATAATAATAATAAAAATAATAATTGTAATAATAATAACAATAATAATAATAGCAAAGATAATAACGATAATAACGATATTAGCGATAATAATAATAATAATAATAATAAAGATAAAAACGATATTAAGGATATTAACGATAATAGTTATAATAACGATAATAATAATAATATTAAAAACAATAATAACGATAATTACAATAATAATTAGAACAGTAATAATGATAATAACGATAATAACGATAATAATAATAACAATGATAACGATAATTAGGATAAATATGATTGTAATAATAACGATAATAATGAAAATAGTAATAATAATTATAACGATAAAAACGATAATAACAAAAATAATAGTAATAATAATAAAGATAATAAACATATCAACGATAATAATTGCATTAATAAAAACAAGAATATCTGTACTATCGATAATAGCGATGTTAACGATAATAATAATATCGATAATAAGAAAAATATCGATTATAATTTTAATAATGTTAACGATATTGTCGATAATATTAATAATAATAATAACTATAATAACATCAATAACGATAATAACGATAATATCGATAATAAAGATAATAATAATATCAATAATGATGATAATAACGATAATAACGATAATATCGATAAAAAGGTAATAATATTATCAATAATGATGATAATATCGATAATAACGATAATAACGATTATAATAATAACGATTATAACGATAAATGTATTCATAATTATAGCGAAAATAACGATAATAGCGATAATAATATTAATAATAATAATAAAGATAATAACGATATTGACGATAATAACGATAGTAATAATTACACTATTAACTGTAATAATGATAATAATGCTTATAGAGATAATAACAATATTATCGTTAATAATGATAGCGATAATAAGGTTATAATAGATAAAAATAATAACAATATTAACGATAATAACGATAATAATAATAATGTTAATGACAATAATAACGATAATATCGATAATAAAGATAATAATATTCAGAATAATAATGATAATAATAATATAAATGATAATAGTAATATTAATAATATCGACAATAAAGATAATATCGATAACAATGATAATAAAAATAACAATAATAAAAAATATTAAAATATTAACGATAATAACAAGAGTAACAATAATAATAGTAACTATAATAACGATAATATCGATAATAATAATAATATTAATAATACAAATAATAAAAATAATAACAATATATTTAATTACAATAATAAAGATTATAATGAAAATAACGATAATAATAATTATATTAATAAAAATAATAACGATAATAACGATAATAACGTTAATCATATAAACAATAATAACAATATTAACAATAATAAAGATAAAAACGATAATAACAATAATAAAGACAATGATGATAATAATAATAATAAATAAGATTATAATGGAATTAAATATAATACCGATAATAATAATAACCTTAACAACGATAATAACAATAATAATGATAATGACGAAAATTATAAGAATAATAATTAGTATAATAACGATTTTAACAATAACAATAATAAGTGTAATTTACGTTAATAACTAAATTACGATAATTATAATTATAATAATAACGATAATTACGAGAATAACGATTATAATAATAATAATAATAATAATAATAGCGATAACAACGATAATAATGATGATGATAATAATAATAACTATAATAACGATAATAACATATAATAACGACAAAAGTAATAACAAAAATCACGGTAGTGATAATAATAACAGTAATATTAAAAAAAAGTAATAATAATAACAATAATAACGATTATAAAGGAAATAACAGTAATAAGGTTAATAATCACCATAATGATGATAATAACTGTAATAATAATAGCAATAGTAACGATAACAACGATAATAACGATAATAATAATAATAGTAATGTCGATAATAACGATAATAACGCATATTGATAATTATAATAATAGTAATAGTAATAATAACAATAATAACTATGATAACGGTAATGACGATAATAATAATAATAATAATTACGATAATAAGGTTAATAACGATAACATCGAAAATAATAAAAAATAATACCGATAATAACGATTATAACAACATAATAAATAATAGTAATAACGAAATATGATAATAAAGATAAAAACGATATTATTAGTAATAAAAATAAAGATATTATCGATATGAGGATAATAATAATAAAGATAATAGCGATAAAAACAATAATAACGATAATAATAATAATAATATCATTGATAAGGATATTAAAGATAAGAACAATAATGATAAGAACAATTATAACAATAATATCGATAATAACGATAACAACGACAATAACGGAAATAGTAAAAATAATAATAAAGTTAATAACGATTTAAACGACAATAAAGATAATAACGAGAATAACAAATATAATGAAAATTACAATAATAATAATAATAGTAATAACAATTATGACGATAACAACGATAATATCGATAATAAAATAAAAATATTTAGGATAAAAATAATAATAAACCTAATAACGATATTATTGACAATAACTATAATAATAATAACAATAATGGCTATAATAACGTTATAATCAATAATAATAATAGCGATAATAACGATAATAATAATAATAATATCGTTAGTATAGACAATGAAGACAATAATAACAATAATAAGATTAATAACGATAATACCGATTATTACGATAACAATATTAATGATAATAACGATAATAGTAATAATAATAATAATAAAAATAATATCGATATTAACGGTGATAATAATAATAATAATATTAATGCTAATAAAGTTAATAACAATCATAATAACGATAACAACAATAATTATAATTTTAATAACGATAATAATGATAATAAACATAACAATAATAACGAATATAAGATAATAACGATAATAATAATAACAATAAAAAGATAACAACGATAATATCGATAACAACGATTATAATTTTTTTATAACGTTAATAACGATAATAAGGATAGTAACTATAAAAACAAGGATAGTAAATATAATAACATAAGAATAGAAACTATAATATTAATATCGATAGAGGCATTAGTAAAGGTCGTAACGATAATTATAGTAAGAACAATAACGATTATAACTATAATAATAATAAAATTAATGACGCTCATTACGATAATAACGAAAATTATAATAACAATAATAACGATAATAAAGATAATAATAATAACGATAACAAAGATAACAACGATAATAACGATTATAACGATAATAATATTAACGACAATATTTGATAATATCGATATTAACTATAATAATATTAACAATAAAAGCGATGACAACGATAATAACAATAATTATAATAATTATATATCGATAATAAGGTTTATAACGATCAGAACGAGCATAGCGAAAATAACGTTAAAAACGGCAATTATAATAATAATTACAACGATGTTAACGATAATATGGATAATAATAATAAAGATAATGACGTCAAAAGTAATAATAAAAATAACAATAATAAAGATAATTCCGATAACATTGATATTAATAATAACAACAATATCGAGAATATCGATAATAACGATAATAATAACAATAATAATAACGAAAATAGCGATAATAATGATAATAAGGGTAATAAAAATAATAATATGAATAACAATAATAATGATAATAACGATAATATTAATAGCCGTAGAATCGATAATAAGAATAATAATGATAATAACTAACATAATATTATCAATAATAACTATAATAACGAAAAAAACAATAATAATAAAACAATAATAAAGTTAATAAGGGAAATAACGGCAATAATTGCAAGAATAATATAGATAACAAAGATAATAATAATAACAATTATGACAATAATAACAATAATAACAATTATGAAGATAACAATATTAATGATAATAACGACAATAGTAATAATAATAATAACGATAATATCGATATTAACGGTAATAATAATAACAATAATAATAACTAAAGTATCGATATTAACGATAATAACGACTATAATAATAACTAAAATAATGATAATAATAACAATAATAATAATAGTAATAATAAGAATAATAACGATAATAAATGTTCTAAGGATAATAATGTTTACGTTTATTACGACAATAATAATAATATTAATAACGATAAGTACGATAATAACGATAATAATGTTAACGATAATAACGACTATAGTAATGATAATAATAAAGATAATAACGATAATAACGAATATAACAATAATAATTGTAATAATAATAATAATAATAATAATAATAATAACGATAATTAGTATAATAACGATAATAATAGTAGTAATGTTAACCATAATAACTATAATAGCGATAATAACGATAACAACGTTATTAATAATAACGATAATAACGATAACAACGTTATTAATAATAACGATAATAACGATAATATCGATAAAAATAATAAGAATAATAACAATAATAACGATAATAAGGTTAATAGCGATAGTAATAATAATAATAGTAATAACAATAATAAAGGTAGTAACGAAAATAGCGATAATAACGATAATGACGGTAATAATAATAATAACAATAATAACGATAATAATGATAATGACAATAATAATGATGATAACAGTGTTAATATTAATAATAATAAAGACAATAACGATATTAAAGATTCTAACGGTAATAATAATAACTGTATTAACGATAATAACGATAATAATAGTAGTAATAACAACAGTAATAACTAAAAAAAGATAAAAACGATTTTAACGATAATAATAATAACGATAATGATAATATCGATAATAATAATAACAATAATAACCTCAATGTCTATAACAATAGTAATAAAAATAACTATAATTACTAACATAACGATAATAACAATTATAATAATAACAATAGTAACGAAAAAAAAACTAATAATAATTACATTATTAATGTTAATAACGATAATAAAAATAATAATAAATATATCAACTATATTAACGATAATATCGATATTATAGATAATAACGATAATGAAGATAATAACGATAGTCATAATAACGATAATAACGATAATAACGATAATAATAAAACAATTTTAACCTTAATATCGATAATAATAATAATAATAAAAACGATAATAACGATAATTTCAATAAAAAAGATTATAATAATAACGATAATTACCAGAATAATAATAATAATAATAACGATAATAACGATAATAACGATTATAGCTATTATAATAAGAACGTATAGAACTTATATAATTATAATAATATTAACGCTAATAACGATAATTTCTAAAATAATAATAAAAATATTAAGGCTAATAACGATAATAACGTTAATATCGATAATAATAATAATAAAAATAATAACGATAATAAAGATAATAACGGCTCTAATAATAATAAAAATAATTATAATAACTATAAATACAATAACAACCGGAATAATAGTAGTAATAATAACAGTAATATCAATAATAACGATATAATGATAATAATAATAACGATAAAAACCATATTAAATATAATAACGACAATAATAATAATAGTAATAAAGATAATAGCGATAATTACGATTATAACGACAATAATAGTAACGATAATAACGATAATAGCAATAATATTAATTAAGATAATAACGCAAATAACGATATTATCTATAATATCGATCATAATAATAATAACAATATTAATGATATTATTGATAATTACTATAATAATAATAATAGTAATAACAATAATAACGAAACTATAGATAATAATATTAAGAATAGTAATAAAATTATCAATAATAACTATATTATAGAAAACTATAATAACAATAATAACGATAACTACGTTAATAACATTAATAATAAATATATTAATTACGAAAATGAGGATAATAACGAAAATAATAATACCAATAATAACCATAATAAAGGTAATATCGATAATAATAAGAACATTATAAACGATAATATCGATATTGGTAATAATAATAATAACAATGATAACGATAATAAGTATAACATCGATAATAATAATAACAATGATAACGCTAATAACGATAACATCGATAATAATAATAACAATATGAACGATAGTATCGACAATATTATTAACAATATCGATGATAATATCGATATTAATATTATTAACAATAACAATAATAAAGATAATAACTATAATAACGATTATAAAAATAAGAATAATATATATAACAATAATACTAACGATAATAATCATAATAACAATGACGATAATAACGATAAAAACGATAATTATAATAACAATTTTTACGATAATATCGATAATAATTATAATAATAACATTAATAACTATAATAACGATAATAACGATAAAAATGATAATAATCACAAAGATAATAACGATAATTACGAAAATAGCAGTCATAATAATAACGATAATAACGATAATAGCAATAATAATGATTAATATAATACCGTTACTAACGATATTAACAATAATATCGATAATTATAATAATAACAGTAATTACGACATTAACGATAATTATAATAATAATAATAATAATAACAATAATAAAAATAACAATAATAAAGATAATGACGATAATAATATTAATAACGATAATAATTATTTTAATAAAAGCAATTAATGCGATAATAACGATTATAATATTAATAATAATAATAATAGTAACGAAAGTAAAGTTGATTACTATGACAACGATAATGATAATAACAATAACGATATATTGGTAATAACGATAATAATAATAACGATAATGACGATGGAAATAATATTATTAAAAACGATAATAACGATAATTTCGATAATAATGATTATAATAATGACGTAAATAACGGTAATAGAAATAATATTAATAATGGTAATAACAATAATATAGATAATAATAATAATAATAACAACGATAATTATAATAAGAATATTAACGATATTAATTATAATAATTTTAATATCGATAGTAATTATCATATTAATAGCAATAATAACGATCATAACGATATTGAAAGTAACAATAATAACGATAATTAAGATAATAATAAAAAAATTATAACGCTAATTATGATAATATCCATTATACTAATAATGATAATAACGATACTAACTCTTCTAACAATAATAATAATAGTAATAATAAAAATAATGCCGATATTAATGATTCTAACGATAATAATAATGACAATAATAGCGATAATAACGATATTAGCGATAATAACGATAATAATAATAACAATATTAACCATAATAATAATATTTATAAGATCGATAATACAAATTATAACGACAATAATAGTAATAATAATAATAATTATAACAACGATAATAACGATAATAACATTAATAATAATAGTAATAATTACAATGATAACAAAATGACAATAATAACGATAATAAAGATAATATTAATAACGGTATTAATGATATTAATAATAATAATAATAACGATAATAACGATAATAACGATAATATCGATAATAATAATAATAACAGTAATAACAATAATAACGATAATAAGGATAATATCGATAATAATAAGAACAATAATACCGATAATATCAATATTAATAATAATAATAATAACTTTAATAACGATAATAGTAATAATAATATTAACGATAATAACGACAAAAAAGATAATAATAATGAGAATAATATATAAAAGAATGATATTAACGTTAATAATGAAAATTATAATTACAATAATAACGATAATAACGATAATAATGATAATAACGATAATAACTATTTAACAATAATAATAAAAATAACGATAAAAGATATAATAATAGTAACGATAATAAAGATAAGAAAGGTAATAATAAATAAATAATTTCGATAATTATGATATTAATGAGGATATCGGAAAAAAAAATAACATAAATAACATTAATAACACTAATAAAGATAATAACGATAATAGTAATAATAAAAAAAGCGATTATAACGATAATAACGATAATAACAATATTAAAGATAATAATAATAATAATAATAATAAAAATAATAATGATAATGATAATAACTATAATAACAATAGCAATAGTAGTAAAAATAACAATATTAACAGTAATAAAAATAATGAAGCTAATAACGATGAAAAAAATAAGAATAATAACAATAACAACGTTAATATCGATAATAATAAAAATAATAATTGTTATATGGATAATTACGATAATTACAATAATAATGATAATAATAATATCAATAATAACATTGATTTCTATAATAACTATAAAGACGTTAATAACGATATTAATGTTTTTTATAATAATAATAATAATAATAATAATAATAACGATGATAACGATATTAATAATTACGATATGAACGATAATAAAGATAATAACGATAGTAATGATGATCATAATCATGAAAAAGTTTATATCGATAATAACGATAATAACTATTATCATACAATTATTAATAACGTTAATAAAAATTATAACAATAATAACGATAATGACAATAATAATAGCAACGATAATAACAATTATAACGGCAATAATTAATATAATAATAACTATAATAATAATAATAGTAATATCGATAATAACGATAATAATTTTAAAAATAATAAGAATAATGACCATAACAATGAAAATAACATTAATAACGATATCAATAATAACGATTGTAATAATAATAGCTATAAGGACGATAAAAACTATAATAAACCTAATAATTATAATAACGATAATTTTACTAAAAATATTAACAATAATAACGATAATAACAATAATAACGATAATAGTAATAACAATAATAAAGATATTAACAATAATACCTTTAATAATAATAACAATAACAACGATAAAATCGAAATAATGATTATAACGATAATAATAATAAAAGTAATAAAAATAATAACAATAATAATGATTTTAATAATAATAATATTAACAATAATAGCAATAATATCGAAAATAACGATAATAACGTTAATTATTAATACATTAATGAAGATTTTATCGATAATAAAGACGATAACGATAATAATTATAACGCTAATAACGATAATAACAATAATATCGATAACACATATATAATAATAATAAGAAAAATAACTATAATATCGATAATAACGATATTAATAATAAAAATAATAAAGATAATAACGATAATAACGAAATTAATTATAATAATATTGAAATATATACTAACAACCTGTACGATAATAACGATGATAAAGATGAAAATTATTACGATAAAAACAACAATAGCGATGATAATAATAACGATTTTAACGATAATATCGATAAAAATAATAACAAAATTAACGATAATATCGATAACAATAACATTAACAATAACAATAATGAAGATAATAACGATAATAACGATAATAACAATAATAAAAATAACTATAATAAAGATAATAACAATAATAATAACTATAATAAAGATAATAACGATAATAATAATAGTACTAATAACAATAATAACAAAAATAACGCTAATAACGATAATAACGATAAAAATAATATCAATAATAATGATAAAATCGATTATAACGATAATAATAAGAATAATAATAACGATATTAACGATATCAACGATAATAACGTTTGTAATAATAACGATAATAACGATAACAATAATAATAATAATAATAACAATAATAACGATAACAACGATAATAATAGTTATAATAATAAATGTAACAACGATATTAACGATAATAATGAAAATAATAATAACAATAATAACGATAATAAAGATAATAATAATTACGGTAAAATTGAATATAATAA
Source organism: Vespa crabro (assembly GCF_910589235.1). NCBI lineage: Eukaryota > Metazoa > Arthropoda > Insecta > Hymenoptera > Vespidae > Vespa > Vespa crabro. The sequence continues at coordinate 5,814,989 of NW_025813595.1, forward strand.
AAATATTAATAACCATAATATCGATGATAACGATAATAATAAGAATAAAAATAACGATAATAACGACATTAATGATAATGACTGTCATAATACTAATAATAATAACCATAATATAGATAATAACAATAATAATATTAACATCAACAACGACAATAATTAAAATAAGGATAATAATAATAATAATAATAATAATAATAATAATAGCAGCGATTATAACGATAATAACAATAGCATTATTAACGACAATAACAATAATAATAATAATGATATAAATAATAATAAAAATAACGTCGATATTAACTATAATAACTATAATTACGATAAAATTAGTAGTAATAAAAACAATAATAACAATAATAACGATATTAACGTTAATAATAATAACAACAATAACGATAAAATTGATAATAATAATATAAATAATAACAAATAATAACGATAATACAGATAATATCACTAATAATAATAACTAAAATGAGGAAAATAGTGATAATAATACTAACTATAATAATGATAATATCGAAAATAATAAAAATAATTATAACTGTAATATAGTTAATGACAATAATAATAATAACAATAATAATGAAAGAAATATAATAACGATAATTATAATAAAAATAATATTGATAACAACGATATTATCGATAAAAAAGATAATAATAACAATAATAACGATAATTAAGATAATAACGATTTTCATAATAATAGTGTTACCGATAAAATCGATTATAATATGAACAATATAACCATAATTACGATAATAATAATAAAAATAATAATAATAACGTTAAAACGATAATAACGTTAATAATAATACTGATAATAATGATAATAGTAATAATAATAATAACGATACTAACGATAATAACGGTAATAACGATAATAAAGGTAATAAAAAAATAAATATAATGAAAATAATGATAATAACGATATTATCGATAATACTGCTAATGATAAAAACGAGAATAGAAATAATAATAATAACAATTATACGAAAATATCGATAATAACAATAATAACTATATTTACGATAACAATTCTAACGATAATAATGTTAATTTCGATAATAATAATAGCAATATTAACGATAATAACGATAATAGCAATAATAATAACGATAATAGCTATAATAACGATAATAACGATAATAATAATAAGAACAATAACAATATTAACAATAATGACGACAATGATAATAATAATAATAATGTTAATATCGATAATAATAATAACAATAATGAAAATAATAACGACAACAACGATAAATACGATAATGATGATACACATAATAAAAATAATAATTATTATAAAAACAATAAAGATAATAACGATAATAATAATAGAGATTGTAAAGACAATAATATAAATAATAATAACGACAATAACGATAATAACAATAGTAATAATAATAATATTAATAATAATAATAAAAATAATAATAACGATAATAACGATAATAAGAATAATAGCGTTAATATTTATAGTAGTAATACAATAATAATGATAATAACTATATTAACGATAACAGTAATAACGATAATGACGTTAATATCGATAATAATAATAACAATATTAACGATAATAACGCTAATAATAATAATAACGATAATAGTAATAACGATAATAACGCCAAGAGTAATATTAACAATAATAATAATAATAATAGCTATAATAACGATAATAATAGTAGTAGTAGTAACAATAATAATGATAATAACGATAATAAAGGCAATAACGATTATAATAATATTAATAATAACGATAATAACGATAATAACGATAATAATAATAACGATACTTTTTTTTGGTGGTCTGAGTATGACAAACTTCACACACTGATCCAGGGACTCTAGAGGAACCCTTTACCATTTGGAACCCCATTAGAGTCCCTGGAGTGTCGGGCTCACCGTTGGAATAGGCACTACTGATTGAACTCATATCCATTCTAGTGGCATAGTGAAACCATCCCAGCACCCTCATATGACATTAATTTATGATGGCGCCACTTCATCATGTCCCATTAATTAGGATGCCCACAATTTGGCTCTACGTGGCAGGAATCTGGTGCAACATTGGTAGCACGTCTATTGGTCGCCCATCTCCTTCTTTTTACGTAAGATTGCCATCACCTAGTACCAATCCCTGTTCCGCTCCTTCTGCCCTCGCAGCTCCTTTTCGACAATGTTGTCCGGCGACAAGTCTCCAAGCTCATGCTCCAAAGCAAATCGTTCGGCGCCCCACCGTGTACATATGAAGATCGTGTGGTGGGCTTCATCTACGGTTGAGTCGCCATAGGGGTATTTACCGTTTTCAACCTTCCTCATTTTTGCGAGGTAGGAGCAGAACAGACCATGCCCTATTAAAAATTGGGTGAGGTAGAAGTCGACATCCTTCGCCTCCCGGTTTAGCCAGCTGTCCAGCCGACTGACGAGTCGGGCCATCCATCTGCCATTATACTCCCGTTCCCATCTGTTTTGCCAGGTCTCGACGCTGGTAGACTTGGCGTGCCATGATGCCTCCTACTTACCTAAAACGGACCTTTGCTGGTATACGAATTGTCTATCCTGGGCTAGTACATCGATCGGGATTACCCCCGCATCTACTAGCACCGCGTGCTCAGAGTACGCGCTGTAAGAGCACGCGTTTCGGAGAGCGCCCCTCCTTTGTACCGCGGCTATGCGCTTGCGACAATTCTCTTTTCGCAGCGCCTCCGCCCATACTTCTGCGCCGTACTGCATCACTGCTTTGGCAGCACGCATCAGTATTCTCCTAGTGCACGGCCGGGGTCCGATGACATTGGCCATGAATGTGCCCAGCGTGGCTAAAACTTTTGCCGCCTTGTCAGCCGCCATTATTATATGCTCTCCGTAATTCAGTTTGCAATTGAGTATTACTCCAAGGTACCTGACAGACGGCATTGTCTGGACCGTAGCGTCTCCTACGGTGAAGCTGGTCGTTTGGGGTGATATATACATTGAAATAAGTCGTCGAGATGTGTCTCACCCAATCGTATCCGCATCCGAATCCTTGATCCGACAAATGTATTTGTCGGGGATCTGGGATCCAAATGGTCGCGGTGACCAATTCGTCTGCGTACCATCCTAATCCTGCTGTGTCCTGGTACTGTTCAATGATTAAAACGATATCAGCTTGTTTCTCAGAGAAGAGCTGGTTTAGATGAAGGTGCAAGGTCCTGCTCCTTTTGAGATTACTCTGAAGTACTCTCATCTTGTTTTCCTCTAGTTGGCTGTTGC